>NC_092156.1:76003115-76020615 GCF_045791955.1 Oncorhynchus clarkii lewisi | reverse complement strand
GAGAGGAGCACACGGAGGTTGAACAGGAGAGGAGAGGAGCACACGGAGGTGTCGTCTCTCTGAGCTGGGTGACCCCACACACGGAGGTTGAACAGGAGAGGAGAGGAGCACACGGAGGTGTCGTCTCTCTGCGCTGGGTGACCCCACACACGGCGTACCTGTAGTCAAAGCGTAGGTTCGGGAAGCGGGACATCAGACTCTCGTAGGTATTTCTGAGGGTGGTGACCTCGCGGTTCAGCTGTCTCTTCCTGTCCAGAAGACCCTCCTCCTTCCCATCTGATAAACAACACATCAGACGTCAACACCAGGCTCAACATTGTACCGTCAACACCAGCCTCAACACCAGCCTCAACACCAGCCTCAACACCAGCCTCAACACCAGCCTCAACACCAGCCTCAACATTGTACCGTCAACACCAGCCTCAACATTGTACCGTCAACACCAGCCTCAACATTGTACCGTCAACACCAGCCTCAACATTGTACCGTCAACACCAGCCTCAACATTGTACCGTCAACACCAGCCTCAACATTGTACCGTCAACACCAGCCTCAACATTGTACCGGCAACACCAGCCTCAACATTGTACCGTCAACACCAGCCTCAACATTGTACCGTCAACACCAGCCTCAACATTGTACCGTCAACACCAGCCTCAACATTGTACCGTCAACACCAGCCTCAACATTGTACCGTCAACACCAGCCTCAACATTGTACCGGCAACACCAGCCTCAACATTGTACCGGCAACACCAGCCTCAACATTGTACCGGCAACACCAGCCTCAACATTGTACCGTCAACACCAGCCTCAACATTGTACCGTCAACACCAGCCTCAACATTGTACCGTCAACACCAGCCTCAACATTGTACCGTCAACACCAGCCTCAACATTGTACCGGCAACACCAGCCTCAACATTGTACCGGCAACACCAGCCTCAACATTGTACCGGCAACACCAGCCTCAACATTGTACCGTCAACACCAGCCTCAACATTGTACCGTCAACACCAGCCTCAACATTGTACCGTCAACACCAGTCTCAACATTGTACCGTCAACACCAGCCTCAACATTGTACCGGCAACACCAGGCTCAACATTGTACCGGCAACACCAGCCTCAACATTGTACCGTCAACACCAGCCTCAACATTGTACCGTCAACACCAGCCTCAACATTGTACCGTCAACACCAGCCTCAACATTGTACCGTCAACACCAGCCTCAACATTGTACTGTCAACACCAGCCTCAACATTGTACCGTCAACACCAGCCTCAACATTTAATCCTTAATTATTGTTGTGAAAGCAGGTTTCTCCTCCTCCTCTACCTTGGTACTGTAGTTTCCCCATATCAGCCTCTAGTTTCTCCTCCTCCTCCTCCTACTCTACCTTGGTACTGTAGTTTCCCCATATCAGCCTCTAGTTTCTCCTCCTCCACCTTGGTACTGTAGTTTCCCCATATCAGCCTCTAGTTCTTCCCTCCTCCTCTACCTTGGTACTGTAGTTTCCCCATATCAGCCTCTAGTTCCTCCTCCTCCTCCTCCTCTACCTTGGTACTGTAGTTTCCCCATATCAGCCTCTAGTTCCTCCTCCTCTACCTTGGTACTGTAGTTTCCCCATATCAGCCTCTAGTTCCTCCTCCTCCTCTACCTTGGTACTGTAGTTTCTCCATATCAGCCTCTAGTTCCTCCTCCTCTACCTTGGTACTGTAGTTTCCCCATATCAGCCTCTAGTTCCTCCCTCCTCCTCCTCCTCTACCTTGGTACTGTAGTTTCCCCATATCAGCCTCTAGTTCCTCCTCCTCCTCTACCTTGGTACTGTAGTTTCCCCATATCAGCCTCTAGTTCCTCCTCCTCTACCTTGGTACTATAGTTTCCCCATATCAGCCTCTAGTTCCTCCTTCCTCCTCCTCCTCTACCTTGGTACTGTAGTTTCCCCATATCAGCCTCTAGTTCCTCCTCTACCTTGGTACTGTAGTTTCCCCATATCAGCCTCTAGTTCCTCCCTCCTCCTCTACCTTGGTACTGTAGTTTCCCCATATCAGCCTCTAGTTCCTCCTCCTCCTCTACCTTGGTACTGTAGTTTCCCCATATCAGCCTCTAGTTCCTCCTCCTCCTCTACCTTGGTACTGTAGTTTCCCCATATCAGCCTCTAGTTCCTCCTCCTCCTCTACCTTGGTACTGTAGTTTCCCCATATCAGCCTCTAGTTCCTCCTCCTCCTCTACCTTGGTACTGTAGTTTCCCCATATCAGCCTCTAGTTCCTCCTCCTCCTCTACCTTGGTACTGTAGTTTCCCCATATCAGCCTCTAGTTCCTCCTCCTCTACCTTGGTACTGTAGTTTCCCCATATCAGCCTCTAGTTCCTCCTCCTCTACCTTGGTACTGTAGTTTCCCCATATCAGCCTCTAGTTCCTCCTCCTCCTCTACCTTGGTACTGTAGTTTCCCCATATCAGCCTCTAGTTCCTCCTCCTCCTCCACCTTGGTACTGTAGTTTCCCCATATCAGCCTCTAGTTCCTCCTCCTCCTCTACCTTGGTACTGTAGTTTCCCCATATCAGCCTCTAGTTTCTCCTTGTTCTTCTTGACAGTGTTGAAGGCCTCCTGGTCTTTCTGGTAACCAGAGTCCATCTTCTTCACCTCCGTCTGCTTGGCCTTCAACTCCTGCTGGGCATGTTTCAGCTTCATCTGGGCCTGGGGGGGAAGAACCCGACAGGGAGAGAATAAACACTTGAAGAGACAACACAGCAGGAAAAAAAAAAAAAAAACTAATTCACAACTCTTTTATTGAGGTCATCATTCTCATGGAGTTTGCATTCTTTGAAGGTCGTAGGTCAGAGGTCATCGTCACCTGTTGGGCCTGTGTCAGCTTGACTCATGTCCTTCCTTCAATTAATCAATCAATTCTCCGTTTCAAATATGTTTCAATGCAAATCAATCAACTCTCATATATATATTATATTATGAGATAGATAGATATATAATATCTATATATATATATATATATATATATATATATATTATATTATGAATCAATCCATTCTCACCTGTTTGGCCTCGGTGTCAGCTTTACTAATGTCATTCTTGCAGGTCATCATCTGTCCGGCGAGCGTGGCCTCTTCTCCGTCCTCATTGGTGGACAGGCCTGCGGACACAGCCTTGAAGTGACACTGTGCTGCCTCTAGGGCGGCGCTATCCTTCTGACCTTCCTCCTGTAGGGCAGACAGCTTCTCTGCTACCTTGGACACCTCCGCTTCCTTAACCACTAGTATCTTCTTATCCTGGGGGGGGGGAACACGGAGAGAGAGGAGAGGAGAGAGGAGAGAGAGGAGAGGAGGGGAGAGAGAGGAGAGGGGAGAGAGAGACAGAGACATTGGTTTTAGTTAGTCATACTTCAGGCTGTCTGCTCATCTTCCCCTCTCTCACACACCACCCCTACACCCCCCCCTCTCTCTCACACACCACCCCTACACCCCCCCCCCTCTCTCTCACACACCACCCCTACACCCCCCCTCTCTCACACACCACCCCTACACCCCCCTCTCTCTCACACACCACCCTACACCCCCCCCTCTCTCTCACACCACCCCCTCTCTCTCACACACCACCCTACACCCCCCCTCTCTCTCACACACCACCCTACACCCCCCCCTCTCTCTCACACACCACCCCTACACCCCCCCTCTCTCTCACACACCACCCCTACACCCCCTCCTTTCTCTCACACCCCCCCCCCTCTCACACACCACCCCTACACCCCCTCCTCTCTCTCACACCCCTCCCCCGTTTATCCTCTCACCTCCGCCATGCTCTTCACCAGTTCCTTCCTCTTCTTGGTCTCCTCTGCCAGGTTCTGTTTCTTCATGTCCACAGCACTCTGGGCTTTAGCATGGACCCGCTGGACCTCAGACAGAGTCTCCTCTAACCCCTTCAGCACTCCACCAACCTCCTGTAGGACAGGAGACAGACAGGCAGACGTCAGGACACCCCCCCAACAGACGCCAGGATACACCCCCCCCCCCGACAGACGCCAGGATACACCCCCCCCTCCCCCGAAAGACGTCAGGACACCCCCCCCCCCAAAAGACATCAGGACACCCCCCCGACAGGTGCCAGGACACCCTCCCCAGACAGGCGCCAGGACACCCAGGACACACACCCCCCGACAGGCACCAGGACACCCGACAGAACATAGTCAAATATAATAACCTCCGAGCTAAATGTTTGAAATGTATCTGTCCGTGACCAAAGAGCTCATCCAATGAGATTCAACAGCTGCAGATAGAAACGTGTTGCATAGATCTGCCACTATCGTTCGTTCACATTAGAGAAGTGGTGTCCATCTGCATTACATAACAGATAACATCTGCATGTTATCTGCAACATGTTGTTTTTTTTGTCTCCCCAAAGCTCCCAGAATGGATGAATAAAGTTGTATTGAATTGAATAGCATTTCATTACTTGGTCTCTCTTCTCCTGCAGTTCCTGTATCTGGGCGGAGAGTTCCTGGACCTTGTTTTCGTTGTCTGCCATGTTGGCCTGCAGCTGACTGATGGAGTCCTGCATCCCCTTCAGGTCCTCCGCTGACTTCACCTGAGATTTAAATCAACAACAGATCCATTAAAACTTCACCTGAGCCACGACAACAAGACGCCACGACAACATGATAAGACACCACAACAAGACACCACGACAACAACAAGACACCACGACAACAACAAGACACCACGACAACAACAAGACACCACGACAACAACAACACACCACGACAACAACAACACACCACGACAACATGATAAGACCACAACAACAAGACACCACAACAACATGATAAGACCACAACAACATGATAAGACCACAACAAGACACCACAACAACATGAGAAGACCACAACAAGACACCACAACAACATGATAAGACCACAACAAGACACCACAAGGAGATAAGACACCACAAGAACAACATGATAAGACACCACGACAACAAGACACCACAACACGACATCCCAACATGATAAGACACCACAACAACATGATAAGACACCACGACAACACGACACCCCAACAACATGATAAGACATGACAACAACATGATAAGACACCACAAGACACCACCACAACATGATAAGACACCACAACAAGACACCACAACAACATGATAAGACACCACAACAACATGATAAGACCACAACAAGACACCACAACAACATGATAAGACCACAACACGACACCCCAACAACATGATAAGACATGACAACAACATGATAAGACACCACAAGACACCACCATTACTGCATTGTCGGAACTAGAAGCACAAGCATTTCGCTACACTCGCATTAACATCTGCTAACCATGTGTATGTGACAAATAAAATTTGATTTGACAACATGATAAGACACCACAACAAGACACCACAACAACATGATAAGACACCACAACAACATGATAAGACACCACGACAACATGATGTGTTTGTGTGTGTGTACCTTGGTCTCCTCAGCGCAGACAAACAGCCAGGCCACGTACAGACGACTCAGGTGTTCTATCTCCCTCATCAACTTCTGGTACTCCAGGTATGAAGAACGTTCCTACAGGAGGACAGAGGGACGGAGAGAGGACGGAGAGAGGACAGAGGGACGGAGAGAGGACGGAGAGAGGACAGAGGGGCGGAGAGAGGACAGAGAGGCGGAGAGAGGACAGAGAGGCGGAGAGAGGACAGAGGGGCGGAGAGAGGACAGAGGGGCGGAGAGAGGACAGAGGGGCGGAGAGAGGACAGAGGGGCGGAGAGAGGAGCGGAGAGAGGACACAGGGACGGAGAGAGGACCGTGAAGGAAGACAGAAAGAATAAAGATGGTTAATGAAAGGGGAGACATTTACATAGGAGTCATTTAGCAGACGCTCTTATCCAGAACCACTCACTCTACTGACAAGCTTACATTATTAATTCCTATTGGTCTCCTGCGGGAAACGAACCCACAGCCCCTGGCATTACAAGAACCAACTGAGTCACACGGGATGGACGGAGGGGACAGGAAGGAGCGTGCATTAAACATCCTCGGGGGTGTTTATTCCAAGGTCACACTCATCAGGGGACAAACGGATAGAAAAGGTCTTGGTGTTGAACTGAAGTGATGATTTCATGCTCCTAAAAACACATCTTAAAAAAACGGGACGTCCTACCTCCTTTAGCTTCTGCATGGTAGGAGTGATCTCTTCATCCAGGATCTGAACACAAACAATCACAAGTCAGTCAAATGATACCCATATCCAAGACACCATTGTTGATGGAAGGAGCTACGTCCATTTCCCCAAATCCTGGGGATCCCCAGCACTACCACACCAGACACCCAGCACTAACACACTAGACACCCAGCACTAACACACTAGACACCCAGCACTAACACACCAGACACCCAGCACTACCACACCAGACACACAGCACTAACACACTAGACACACAGCACTAACACACTAGACACACAGCACTAACACACTAGACACCCAGCACTAACACACTAGACACCCAGCACTAACACACCAGACACCCAGCACTACCACACCAGACACACAGCACTAACACACTAGACACCCAGCACTAACACACTAGACACACAGCACTAACACACTAGACACACAGCACTACCACACTAGACACACAGCACTAACACACTAGACACACAGCACTAACACACTAGACACACAGCACTAACACACTAGACACACAGCACTAACACACTAGACACACAGCACTAACACACCAGACACACAGCACTAACACACCAGACACACAGCACTACCACACCAGACACACAGCACTAACACACTAGACACACAGCACTAACACACTAGACACACAGCACTAACACACTAGACACACAGCACTACCACACTAGACACACAGCACTACCACACTAGACACACAGCACTAACACACTAGACACACAGCACTAACACACTAGACACACAGCACTAACACACCAGACACACAGCACTACCACACCAGACACACAGCACTAACACACTAGACACACAGCACTAACACACTAGACACACAGCACTAACACACTAGACACACAGCACTAACACACTAAACACAACTAAAGACCTGATGAAGAGTTGAACCTAGACTCAACTAAAGGCCTGATGAAGAATTGAACCTAGACTCAACTAAAGACCTGATGAAGAGTGGAACCTAGACTCAACTAAAGGCCTGATGAAGAGTTGATTAGTTGAACCTAGATTCAACTAAAGGCCTGATGAAGAGTTGATTAGTTGAACCTAGATTCAACTAAAGGCCTGATGAAGAGTTGAACCTAGATTCAACTAAAGGCCTGATGAAGAGTTGATTAGTTGAACCTAGATTCAACTAAAGGCCTGATGAAGAGTTGAACCTAGATTCAACTAAAGGCCCGATGAAGAGTTGAACCTAGATTCAACTAAAGGCCCGATGAAGAGTTGAACCTAGATTCAACTAAAGGCCCGATAAAGAGTTGAACCTAGACTCAACTAAAGCTGTGATGAAGAGTTGAACTTAGTCTTCTAGAGAGAAAAAACAAACTCCGCCCCTTTGGGTCCCAGGACAGGAAACAGAGCTACGTCATCACAGATGATCACAGAAGATGGAAGATGGCTGCCGCACCGTCTGGATTTCTTTCAGTTTGGCTTCTTTCTTCTCAATGGTTTTCTGGGCGCTGATCTTCTTACACTCGTACATCCTGGTTCCTGCTGCCTCCTCTATCATGGCTAGGATCTACGGAGGAGAGAGAGGAGGGTCAGAGTGGTACATCCTGGTTCCTGCTGCCTCCTCTATCATGGCTAGGATCTACGGAGGAGAGAGAGGAGGGTTATAGAAGAGATGTAGAGAGGAGGGCAAAGGAGTATTTGTGTGTCGTTCCCCAGGAAGCGTGTGTGTGTGTGTGTGTGTGTATATAGGACTTACCTCAGGCGGTTTCATGTTCAGAACCTTGGTGATTCTCCCCTGAAATATTGTAAAAGAGAAATATATAAAAATAAATATTCAAGTTATTTATAAAACGTGTAGTACCACAGAACGATGTCACTCAGACCTACAAACATAGAGGGCCGCTCGTCAACTCTACAAACATAGAGGGCCGCTCGTCAACTCTACAAACAGAGGGCCGCTCGTCAACTCTACAAACAGAGGGCCGCTCGTCAACTCTACAAACAGAGGGCCGCTCGTCAACTCTACAAACATAGAGGGCCGCTCGTCAACTCTACAAACATAGAGGGCCGCTCGTCAACTCTACAAACATAGAGGCCCGCTCGTCAACTCTACAAACAGAGGGCCGCTCGTCAACTCTACAAACAGAGGGCCGCTCGTCAACTCTACAAACAGAGGGCCGCTCGTCAACTCTACAAACAGAGGGCCGCTCGTCAACTCTACAAACAGAGGGCCGCTCGTCAACTCTACAAACATAGAGGGCCGCTCGTCAACTCTACAAACATAGAGGGCCGCTCGTCAACTCTACAAACATAGAGGGCCGCTCGTCAACTCTACAAACATAGAGGGCCGCTCGTCAACTCTACAAACATAGAGGGCCGCTCGTCAACTCTACAAACATAGAGGGCCGCTCGTCAACTCTACAAACATAGAGGGCCGCTCGTCAACTCTACAAACATAGAGGGCCGCTCGTCAACTCTACAAACATAGAGGGCCGCTCGTCAACTCTACAAACATAGAGGGCCGCTCGTCAACTCTACAAACATAGAGGCCCGCTCGTCAACTCTACAAACATAGAGGCCCGCTCGTCAACTCTACAAACATAGAGGCCCGCTCGTCAACTCTACAAACATAGAGGCCCGCTCGTCAACTCTACAAACATAGAGGCCCGCTCGTCAACTCTACAAACAGAGAGGCCCGCTCGTCAACTCTACAGAGAAGCCCGCTCGTCAACTCTACAAACAGAGAAGCCCGCTCGTCAACTCTACAAACAGAGAGGCCCGCTCGTCAACTCTACAAACAGAGAGGCCCGCTCGTCAACTCTACAAACAGAGAGGCCCGCTCGTCAACTCTACAGAGAGGCCCGCTCGTCAACTCTACAAACAGAGAAGCCCGCTCGTCAACTCTACAAACAGAGAGGCCCGCTCGTCAACTCTACAAATAGAGAGGCCCGCTCGTCAACTCTATAAATAGAGAGGCCCGCTCGTCAACTCTATAAATAGAGAGGCTGCTCGTCAACTCTATAAATATAGAGGCTAGTCATCAACTCTATAAATATAGAGGCTAGTCATCAACTCTATAAATATAGAGGCTAGTCATCAACTCTATAAATAGAGAGGCTGCTCATCAACTCTATAAATATAGAGGCTAGTCATCAACTCTATAAATAGAGAGGCTGCTTATCAACTCTATAAATAGAGAGGCTGCTCATCAACTCTATAAATAGAGAGGCTGCTCATCAACTCTATAAATAGAGAGGCTGCTCATCAACAAGTGGAACAACATTCAGTGGTGTGTTCACTAGAAACCAAAAACAGAACCCGAATTAGTCCAATAGAATCTCTTCTTCGTTGCAAAAAAACAACTGTGTGCGACTAATGAACAACACCCCAGGCTCCTCGAGGTGTTGAAAAAAACCTACCTGCATGATGAGGAAGTGGGGGTTGTTAACGTTGAGTCCTACAGAGCAGAACAGATCCTGTACGACTAATGAACAACACCCCAGGCTCCTCGAGGTGTTGAAACACCTACCTGCATGATGAGGAAGTGGGGGTTGTTAACGTTGAGTCCTACAGAGCAGAACAGATCCTGTACCCTGGTGTTGTTGGCATTCACCCCGTTGATCAGGTACTTATTCCTACCACCTATCACCACCTGGGATCGGAGACGGATACAGAGGAGTGAGCATCCACTCCATCATAGTAACATTTTAAGAGAGTGTCCTCTACAGTAAAGCAGCAGTTTGATTGGCTAATAACAGCTACTATCATAGTAAAGGCATGTTTGAATAGCTAATAATACTAATAATACTGCCTGTTCAGTAGTTAGATGTCAACATCAGTGTAGTGATTGTGAAAAAAACAGGAGACATCATCATCTTAAAAAGCATTACTAGTTTGTTTTTTTTACTTTACTAGGAAAGTCAGTTAAGAACAAATTGTTCTTTTCAATGACGGCCTAGGAACAGTGGGGTTAACTGCCTGTTCAGGAGCATAACGACAGATTTGTACCTTGTCAGCTCGGGGGTTTGAACTTGCAACCTTCCGGTTACCAGTCCAACACTCTAACCACTAGGCTACCCCGTCGCCCCAGTTTGAGCAGCTAGTAACAATACATCTGAGAAATCACGTCAGTGGACAGTTAGTGTAGTGATTATGGGAAAGGGAACAGTCATAGTTGGGACTATTTTCAGACCTAACGCAGTAGCTACCATCTATGCCATAAAAAGTTCAAATCAGACCACTTGACAGAAGTTGTAGTTAACTAGTAGAATCCCTCAATTTGGACTAGTAGTATCCCCTAGTTTGGACTAGTAGTATCCCCCAGTTTGGACTAGTAGTATCCCCAGTTTGGACTAGTAGTATCCCCCAGTTTGGACTAGTAGTATCCCCCAGTTTGGACTAGTAGTATCCCCCAGTTTGGACTAGTAGTATCCCCTAGTTTGGACTAGCAGTATCCCTCAGTTTGGACTAGCAGCATCCCTCAGTTTGGACTAGTAGTATCCCCCAGTTTGGACTAGTAGTATCCCTCAGTTTGGACTAGCAGCATCCCTCAGTTTGGACTAGCAGCATCCCTCAGTTTGGACTAGCAGCATCCCTCAGTTTGGACTAGCAGTATCCCTCAGTTTGGACTAGTAGTATCCCTTAGTTTGGACTAGTAGTATCCCCCAGTTTGGACTAGCAGTATCCCCCAGTTTGGACTAGCAGTATCCCCCAGTTTGGACCAGCAGTATCCCTCAGTTTGGACTAGCGGCATCCCTCAGTTTGGACTAGCAGTATCCCTCAGTTTGGACTAGCAGTATCCCTCAGTTTGGACTAGCAGTATCCCCCAGTTTGGACTAGCAGTATCCCTCAGTTTGGACTAGCAGTATCCCTCAGTTTGGACTAGCAGTATCCCTCAGTTTGGACTAGCAGTATCCCTCAGTTTGGACTAGCAGTATCCCTCAGTTTGGACTAGCAGTATCCCTCAGTTTGGACTAGCAGTATCCCTCAGTTTGGACTAGCAGTATCCCTCAGTTTGGACTAGCAGTATCCCTCAGTTTGGACTAGCAGTATCCCTCAGTTTGGACTAGCAGTATCCCTCAGTTTGGACTAGTAGTATCCCTCAGTTTGGACTAGTAGTATCCCTTAGTTTGGACTAGTAGTATCCCTCAGTTTGGACTAGCAGTATCCCTCAGTTTGGACTAGCAGCATCCCTCAGTTTGGACTAGCAGCATCCCTCAGTTTGGACTAGCAGCATCCCTCAGTTTGGACTAGCAGCATCCCTCAGTTTGGACTAGCAGCATCCCTCAGTTTGGACTAGCAGTATCCCACAGTTTGGACTAGTAGTATCCCTTAGTTTGGACTAGTAGTATCCCTCAGTTTGGACTAGTAGTATCCCTCAGTTTGGACTAGCAGTATCCCCCAGTTTGGACTAGCAGCATCCCTCAGTTTGGACTAGCAGTATCCCTCAGTTTGGACTAGTAGTATCCCTCAGTTTGAACTAGTAGTATCCCTCAGTTTGGACTAGCAGTATCCCCCAGTTTGGACTAGCAGCATCCCTCAGTTTGGACTAGTAGTATCCCTCAGTTTGGACTAGCAGTATCCCCCAGTTTGGACTAGCAGTATCCCCCAGTTTGGACTAGCAGCATCCCTCAGTTTGGACTAGTAGTATCCCTCAGTTTGAACTAGTAGTATCCCTCAGTTTGGAACTTTATTTATATAATTCAGGAACATTACTCTTCCCACAAACAGGAAATAGAGACACGAGGAGAACAACGGTACCTGTCTTGTGACCGTGATCTCGTCGTGGGTCTCGAATCCAAGCGGACTCTGACTCTTGTTTGCGTTGTCGAAAGTTATGGACACGGTGGCTTTGGTGATACCGGCCTGACCGTTCTTGTACACCAAATCCTGGAGATTGGCCGCTCGCACCTGGAAAGAGAAGTTCAGATCAGACGGAAGTAACGTTACAGAATAATAGCTTCTCTACTAACGTTAGTGTAACCCTCGATTGAACGTAAGGCACCGTAAGCTAACGTTAACTAGCTAACACAACAAGCTTCAAGGAAATGTCTTTAGCTCACCGGATTAAAAACTAACTTTAATGCGAATTAAAGAATAAGTAGCATATTACCTGAGACAAGTTGGATATCCCCAGTAGAAAGCATATCGAGTCGAGAATGTTGGATTTTCCACTCCCGTTGAGTCCGGTAATAGCGTTGAAGAGCGGATCAAATCCGTTGATTTCCGTCCTCTGCGCGTAGGACTTGAACCCTTCTAAGATAATAGATTTGATGTGCATCTTTCCGTTGTCCTTTTTCCAAAGTAATCCTTTTTCGATATATCGTAATAACGTCTAAACAAACCACGATGTTATGCGGAGAGGTGTTGTTATCAACAACAGAAACACTTCCCACTTTTCAAAATTTGGCGCCAGGCACGCTACCGTTCTCTGGTCCTGCGCATGCGCCTATCCGGAAAATTTTTAAATCTTGACAATTTATTTGATACTTTTTTTAAAAATTCATTTATTTGAAGTGTTGTAATAATGTGGCTGTAAATATTAAACAATGTGTTGTTTTCTTGTTTGTTTTAGATCAGGCAATTTGGTCATAGAGTTTTTAAACCCAGAGGCGCAACATCGCGAAACAGACCAGGCCGGGGTTTGAGAAATCAATGAGAGAAGTGAAAGATTTTTCAATAGTTGTTAATTTTCTCGAAATCGACAGCCACTACCTAGATTAGAGCCAACGTCTTAAAGTAGTTGTGAACATGTTGTTACTACAACCTCGTGAAAGTCAAGGAGTGACGGTTTGCACATGCGCAATTTTGGCGGGAGACGACCGTTAGACCGGATGACGTGTTTCTGCGCATGAGCTTAGCTAGCAGGCGTCGCCATGACATCGCCTACAACTGTGATCGGGGATTTCTGTTGGAGAAGCACTTTCAGCCTATCTTTATACTATACTGTCTTTGATTTGGTCATCTTTATACTGTACTGTCTTTGATTTGGTAATCTTTATACTATACTATCTTTTATTGTGTCATCTTTATACTGTACTGACTTTGATTTGGTCATCTTTATACTGTACTGTCTTTGATTTGGTCATCTTTATACTATACTGTCTTTGATTTGGTCATCTTTATACTATACTGATGGCATGACAACGTAAGAAGACAAAAGGGAACGTTGTTACATTTTAATTCAGATTATTAGCTTGAATCATTTCACATGCTTAGGGAACAGTGTTCAGAGCAAAAGATTTACAAGAACATGCAACACAGAGACTTGGAAACCTGGAAAGACAATCATTTTAAATAGTGTATTATCGATACGTGATAGAGCTTTTGATTCACTCACACACACGGCAGGTAGCCTAGTGGTTAGAGCGTTGGACTAGTAACCCGAAAGGTTGCACAATTGAATCCCCGTAGCTGACAAAGTACAAATCTGTCGTTCTGCCCCTGAACAGGCCCACTGTTCCTAGGCTGTCATTGAAAATAAGAATTTGTTCTCAACTGACTTTCCTAGATAAATAATGGTAAAATAAACACACTCAATCTCTCTCTCTCTAAAATGGTATAACTGTCTTTATTTTGCCGGACCCCAGGAAGAGTAGCTGCTGCCTTGGGGATCCATAATGAATAGAAATATCACTCTCAGTCCAGAGGTACGGGGCACAAGGACAGACACACCAGGTTAGCGGCGTAGAAACATATCTGCATCAGCACCACACAGTCTCCTCTGTTCAAATATATAGACGACGGGCCGATGTAGGCCAGGTCATAGTTCACCAGAGTCAAAGGACGCCCGCAGTGCTTGTCGCTCAGGGCAACCAGGGCCCGCGCCATGCTGTACTTGGCGCCGCAGCTGAAGGCCGTCACCGACCTCACAGTGGAGAAGTGCATCAGGAAACACGGGTCGTCCTACAGGAGGGGGGGAGAGAGGTGAGGTCATCAAAGGGGGACGAGAGGGGGGGGAGAAGAGAGGTCATCAAAGGGGGACGAGAGGGGGGGGGGGAAGAAGAGAGGTGAGGTCATCAAAGGGGGACGAGAAGAAGAATCCGACAGAGAGGGTGTGTTGTAATGGAACACCTGCTCGCCTTGCAGTGAGGACAGAATCACAGTGGCCCCTAGAGTCAACACTTAAATGTAAACAATGATGATATGTCAAAATCTGAGAATGATGATGTGTTCCTTACCACGTCGGGATCCCGCCCGTCCAGCAGGGTGAGGTCCTGGAGGAGCCAGACTTCTGTCCTCAGGTAGGAGTCCTCCAAGCAGGAACTCAGGCAAAACTGAGACTTGAGCTTCTTTTTAGATTCGGAATTCTGGGAATTCAGCAACTTGTTTGATCCAGAATAGAGTGATTTCTGAGATCTCACCACACACAGCTGCACCTCTTTGGTCTTGGTCACTGTGGACCAGAGGACAGCGATTATGTTTCGGGAAAGGAAAAGTCAAGCAGTTTTTTCCCTCAAACAAAACCAAAGTAGTTTTTTTTTTCTCCCCCCAATAGGGGATAAAATGCATTGTTCCAAACAGGATGTTGTTTTTTTTTTCTCCCCCCAATAGGGGATAAAATGCATTGTTCCAAACAGGATGTTGTTTTTTTTTTCTCCCCCCAATAGGGGATAAAATGCATTGTTCCAAACAGGATGTTGTTTTTTTTTTCTCCCCCCAATAGGGGATAAAATGCATTGTTCCAAACAGGATGTCGTTTTTTTTTTCTCCCCCCAATAGGGGATAAAATGCATTGTTCCAAACAGGATGTCGTTTTTTCCTCCCCCCAATAGGGGATAAAATGCATTGTTCCAAACGAGGATGTTGTTTTTTCCTCCCCCCAATAGGGGATAAAATGCATTGTTCCAAACAGGATGTTGTTTTTTTCTCCCCCCAATAGGGGATAAAATGCATTGTTCCAAACAGGATGTTGTTTTTTTTTTCTCCCCCCAATAGGGGATAAAATGCATTGTTCCAAACAGGATGTTGTTTTTTTTTTCTCCCCCCAATAGGGGATAAAATGCATTGTTCCAAACAGGATGTTGTTTTTTTTTTCTCCCCCCAATAGGGGATAAAATGCATTGTTCCAAACAGGATGTTGTTTTTTTTTTCTCCCCCCAATAGGGGATAAAATGCATTGTTCCAAACAGGATGTTGTTTTTTTTTTCTCCCCCCAATAGGGGATAAAATGCATTGTTCCAAACAGGATGTTGTTTTTTTTTTCTCCCCCCAATAGGGGATAAAATGCATTGTTCCAAACAGGATGTTGTTTTTTTTTTCTCCCCCCAATAGGGGATAAAATGCATTGTTCCAAACAGGATGTTGTTTTTTTTTTCTCCCCCCAATAGGGGATAAAATGCATTGTTCCAAACAGGATGTTGTTTTTTTTTTCTCCCCCCAATAGGGGATAAAATGCATTGTTCCAAACAGGATGTTGTTTTTTTTTTCTCCCCCCAATAGGGGATAAAATGCATTGTTCCAAACAGGATGTTGTTTTTTTTTTCTCCCCCCAATAGGGGATAAAATGCATTGTTCCAAACAGGATGTTGTTTTTTTTTTCTCCCCCCAATAGGGGATAAAATGCATTGTTCCAAACAGGATGTTGTTTTTTCCTCCCCCAATAGGGGATAAAATGCATTGTTCCAAACGAGGACAACGGATGTTATGCAGCAACGGAAATTTAATTAGAGAGAAGAAGTAACACTCCTCCATTTGGTGACGTTCACGGACTGAATCCACAGACAAACTATTCAAGCCTATTTTGACATATTTTACATAGCAGATGTCGTGTGTTATATGACGTTCACGGACTGAATCCACAGACAAACTATTCAAGCCTATTTTGACATATTTTACATAGCAGATGTAGTGTGTTATATGACGTTCACGGACTGAATCCACAGACAAACTATTCAAGCCTATTTTGACATATTTTACATAGCAGATGTAGTGTGTTATATGACGTTCACGGACTGAATCCACAGACAAACTATTCAAGCCTATTTTGACATATTTTACATAGCAGATGTAGTGTGTTATATGACGTTCACGGACTGAATCCACAGACAAACTATTCAAGCCTATTTTGACATATTTTACATAGCAGATGTAGTGTGTTATATGACCCTTTTAGTGTCCTCATCAACAAGACTTCAATCAATCAATCCATCCATCATTAAAAAGAACAAGTCGACCTAAAAAAACAGATTGCACAGAAACATCGTCATCTCTGCGTCAGAGACCAAAGGAAAGTAAGAACGGAGAAAACAGAAGAAAAACCCCGGGGGGGGGGGAGAAGAAGAAAAAAAAAACAGAACATCATTTTAGAAAGAGAATTGGTCCCACGTGGGAATTGAACCCACAACCCCTGGCGATACAAGCATCGTGCTCTACCAACTGAGCCACACGGGACCGTCAACCCATCAGTAAAAAGAAGAAAACGCACGGAAGCAGACAGAACGTTATTTAGACAGAGAAATAGAAAAGCAAGATGATTGAATAAATAAATGACCAGTAAAAGGAGACAGAACGTTATTTAGAAAGAGAAATAGAAAAGCAAGATGGTAAGATGATTGAATAAATAAATGAACAGTAAAAGGAGACAGAAGATGCTGTTGTTGTTTTTTTTACCGTAGACACAGAGAAAATGTCTTCCCGACGTTGCTTCATGTATCTCTATAAACTTCTGTAGTTTCTGTCCTTCAGGTCTAAACAACATCCTCTGCATCTCCTTCCTCAGTAGGGACGACATCTCCACACACAGGGATGGACAGGCTGGCACAGAGGAGGAGAGGAAGAAAGCAACAGAGGAGGAGAGAGGGATACTTGGATAGAGGAGGAGAGAGGGATACTGGGATAGAGGAGGAGAGGAAGAAAGCAACAGAGGAGGAGAGAGGGATACTGGGATAGAGGAGGATAGAGGGATACTGGAATAGAGGAGGAGAGCAACAGAGGAGGAGAGAGGGATACTGGGATAGAGGGGGATACTGGGATAGAGGAGGAGAGAGGGATACTGGGATAGAGGAGGATAGAGGGATACTGGGATAGAGGAGGAGAGCAACAGAGGAGGAGAGAGGGATACTGGGATAGAGGAGGATAGAGGGATACTGGGATAGAGGAGGAGAGCAACAGAGGAGGAGAGAGGGATACTGGGATAGAGGAGGAGAGAAGGAGAGCAACAGAGTGGTTCAGGAGGAGAGCTACAGAGGAGGAGGAGAGGAAGAGAGAGGGATGGACACTGTGACAGAGGAGGAGAGAAGGAGAGCAACAGAGTGGGACAGGAGGAGAGGAGGAGAGCTACAGAGGAGGAGAGAGACCGAGTGGAACAGGAGGA
>NC_092156.1:75955615-75998115 GCF_045791955.1 Oncorhynchus clarkii lewisi | reverse complement strand
GCCACACGAGCTCACAGAACTGGACCGCCGAGGTGCTGAAGCACGTAGAGTGTAAAAATCATCTGCCCTCGGTTGCAACACTCACTACCGAGTTCCAAACTACCTCTGGTTGCAACACTCACTACCGAGTTCCAAACTGCCTCTGGATGCAACACTCACTACCGAGTTCCAAACTACCTCTGGAAGCAACACTCACTACCAAGTTCCAAACTACCTCTGGAAGCAACACTCACTACCGAGTTCCAAACTACCTCTGGAAGCAACAATCAGCACAAGAACTGTTCGTCGGGAGCTTCATGAAATGGCCGAGCAGCTGCGCACACAAGCCTAAGATCACCATGCACAATGCCAAGCGCCAACTGGAGTGGTGTAAAGCTCAACGCCATTGAACTCTGGAGCAGTGGAAACGCGTTCTCTGGAGTGATGAATCACGTTTCACCATCTGGCAGTCCGACGGACAAATCTGGGTTTGGCGGATGCCAATAGAATGCTACCTGCCACAATGCATAGTGCCAACTGTAAAGTTTGGTGGAGGAGGAATAATGGTCTGGGGCTGTTTTTCATTGATCGGGCCCTTTAGTTCCAGTGAAGGGAAATCTTAACTCTACAGCATAACAATGACATTCTAGATGATTCTGTGCTTCCAACTTTGTGGCAACAGTTTGGGGAAGGCCCTTTCCTGTTTCAACATGACAATGCCCCTGTACACAAAGCGAGGTCCGTACAGAAATAGTTTGTTGAGATCGATGTGGAAGAACTTGACTGGCCTGCACGGAGCCCTGACCTCAACCCCATCGAATGCCTTTGGGATGAATTGGAATGCCGACTGCGAGCCAGGCCTAATCGCCCAACATCAGTGTCCGACGTCACTAATGCTCTTGTGGCTGAAAGGAAGCAAGTCCCCGCAGCAATGTTCCAACATCTAGTGGAAAGCCTTCCCAGAAGAGTGGAGGATGTTATAGCAGCAATGTCCCAACATCTAGTGGAAAGCCTTCCCAGAAGAGTGGAGGCTGTTATGGCAGCAATGTTCCAACATCTAGTGGAAAGCCTCCCCAGAAGAGTGAAGGCTGTTATAGCAGCAAAGGGGGACCAACTCCATATTAATGCCCATAGTTTTGGAATGAGATGTTCGACGAACAGGTGTCCACATACTGTTGGTCATATAGTGTATATATATTTACAACATATATATGGGGGATTGGATATATATCTGCAATATTAAAGCTGAACTTCTCCCTAAAAAATAGAAAGAGGTTCAAAATGATGATTTGATTTATGTGTGTGTGTGTGTGTGTGTGTGTGTGTGTGTGTGTGTGTGTGTGTGTGTGTGTGTGTGTGTGTGTGTGTGTGTGTGTGTGTGTGTGTGTAGTGTGCGTGATGATTAGATTTGACACATTGGTGAAAACAGAGAGGAATCGTGCTTCAGCTAAGTGCTTTTGGGTTCATGTTGTTGTTGTTGCTGGTGGTTTTTGTGGTCACTTTCTGAAAAGGCTCTTTAGAACTGAAATGGAAACAAGGGAGGAGGAGGAAAGAAGGAGGAAAGGAGGGAGGGAGGGGAAGGGCAGAGGAGGGGAGGGAGGGAGGGAGGGAGGGAGGGAAGGGCAGAGGGAGGGGAAGGGCAGAGGGAGGGAGGGAGGGAGGGAGGGAGGGAGGGAGGGAGGGAGGGAGGGAGGGAGGGAAGGGCAGAGGGAGGGAGGGAGGGGATATGTTGATGTTGATATGTTGAATCTCATGAATAACACATGAAGGGTGTATCCCATATGGTACCCTATTCCCTCGGCGTCCAGATATACTGATACCTCACTACACTGATATACTATACTATCTCACTGATCTGATCTGATATATACATACAATACCCATATATCTCTATACTATCTATACATCCAGATATATATCCAGCGTCCAGATATACTGATACCTCACTACACTGATATACTATACTATTCTCTAAATAAAATAAAATTGTATTTGTTACTTGCACCAAATACAACAGTGAAATGCTTATTTAGGGCCCTATTCCCTATATAGTGAACTACTTTAGACCAGAGCCCTATTCCCTATATAGTGAACTATTTTAGACCAGAGCCCTATTCCCTATATAGTGCACTAGTAGTGACCAGAGCCCTATTCCCTATATAGTGAACTACTAGTGACCAGGGCCCTATTCCCTATATAGTGAACTACTAGTGACCAGGGCCCTATTCCCTATATAGTGAACTACTTTAGACCAGAGCCCTATTCCCTATATAGAGAACTACTAGTGACCAGGGCCCTATTCCCTATATAGTGAACTACTAGTGACCAGAGCCCTATTCCCTATATAGTACACTACTAGTGACCAGAGCCCTATTCCCTATATAGTGCACTACTAGTGACCAGAGCCCTATTCTCTATATAGTGAACTACTAGTGACCAGGGCCCTATTCCCTATATAGTGAACTACTAGTGACCAGAGCCCTATTCCCTGTAGAGTGAACTACTAGTGACCAGAGCCCTATTCCCTGTAGAGTGAACTACTAGTGACCAGAGCCCTATTCCCTGTAGAGTGAACTACTAGTGACCAGAGCCCTATTCCCTGTAGAGTGAACTACTAGTGACCAGAGCCCTATTCCCTGTAGAGTGAACTACTAGTGACCAGAGCCCTATTCCCTATAGAGTGAACTACTAGTGACCAGAGCCCTATTCTCTATATAGTGAACTACTAGTGACCAGGGCCCTATTCCCTATATAGTGAACTACTATAGACCAGAGCCCTATTCCCTATATAGTACACTACTATAGACCAGAGCCCTATTCCCTATATAGTGAACTACTAGTGACCAGGGCCCTATTCCCTATATAGTGCACTACTAGTGACCAGGGCCCTATTCCCTATATAGTGAACAACTTCACTTGATGTCCCCCCCCAAAAAAATCTTAAATCTTATTCTGGTGACTAGATGCTTGACTACCGTTTGACAAATGAAAATATTCTCGCTCTTTTCCATAATAATCTCATCATTCAGGCTACCCACACATCCTATCTGCACTTTTGGAGAGCACGTCCCAAAACCAGAGGAGGCACACTTGCTATTTAACACAACCATTTCTGTGCCAAAAGAAACTGTCGGTAGAGTTGAAAATGCCATGGAAACGGATTTAACTTGTTTTATTTTTTTATTTGGCGAATGTAAAACACAAACGCTGGGAGACGAGAAGCACGAGGTGTGGATTTAATAATAAATATACATGAAAACAAACCACGAACAACGTTTGTGACATAAGAAGAGGAAGATAACCACAAGGCTGACTGGGGAATGAACCTGAGGGAGAGACACGTAGAGAGGCATGGAAATCATGGAAGAGATGCAGTCCAGGTGAGTCTCGTGAGGCGCAGGTGCGCGGGAACCATGGTGACAGGTGCGCGCAATAATCACCACACTGGCGACAACCCGGAAAGAGGGAGAGCGGGACTAAACGTGACAGAGAAAAAGTAAAATTGTTGTATGCTTTACGTCATCACGCACTACTTTTTTTTATCTGCAACGAGTCAGTTCGGTGGAAATAGCGACGGTGGGGAAAATGCGGGTATTTTCTCTATCCGGATTCTAGAATATTCGCATGAAAATGTGTCGCCAATTGGATGGGAACCTAATTAATTATAAGATTACTATGGACAAAATGTATCAAACTGCAGTCAAGCATCGATCATCATGTCACCAGAATAAGACCCTCGATATTTATTGGAAAGGAGCATCAAACTCATCACCTTTTCACTTTCACCATCCTGTGAAGTTCATCATCGTTTATTTAATCTGTAGCCTAATTAAACTGCATGTTATCCTGAGTCGTAGTCGTAGAGGACCAGACACCACGTCACAGCGTGACTCCATGTTGAGTTCCATATGATGGTTATTAGCCTTTATCAATATTTGTTCCACTAGCATTTCTTGCATAATTTATTTTACCGGGCACAAAAAATATTTCACCTTGTCTAGCATATTTTGTTTTTGTCGGCATTTGTAAAGTTTACCGACTAAATGTTCTGTTTCTTTCAGGCCTGTCTGACTTTCTTTTTTTTAATCTATCAGACATGCACTTTACTTGCATAAAAAGGTTGAATGGAAACCTGGTTAGTGTCTGGTATTTCAGCTTTGTGGTATTTCAGGTCGACTGAGGACAACTGAAGTGTTGATGCTAAACCCATAGATGGGCGGCAGGTAGCCTAATGGTTAGAGGAGGCAGGTAGCCTGGTGGTTAGAGAAGGCAGGTAGCCTAGTGGTTAGAGGAGGCAGGTAGCCTAATGGTTAGAGGAGGCAGGTAGCCTGGTGGTTAGAGAAGGCAGGTAGCCTAGTGGTTAGAGGAGGCAGGTAGCCTGGTGGTTAGAGGAGGCAGGTAGCCTGGTGGTTAGAGAAGGCAGGTAGCCTAGTGGTTAGAGGAGGCAGGTAGCCTGGTGGTTAGAGGAGGCAGGTAGCCTGGTGGTTAGAGGAGGCAGGTAGCCTAGTGGTTAGAGGAGGCAGGTAGCCTAGTGGTTAGAGGAGGCAGGTAGCCTAGTGTTTAGAGGAGGCAGGTAGCCTAGTGGTTAGAGGAGGCAGGTAGCCTGGTGGTTAGAGGAGGCAGGTAGCCTAGTGGTTAGAGCGTTGGACTAGTAACCGAAAGGTTGCTAGATCGAATCCCCAAGCCGAAAAGGTAAATATCTGCCCCTAAACAAGGCAGTTAACCCACTGTCCATCACTGACTTGCCTAGTTAAATAAAGGTACAATTTAATAAGTAGAGTCGATGATATTGCAACTAAATAGTTAACATTTATTGATCAATCCCTTGAAAACGGCACTCCGTTGTCAATGGTTTTAGCGGAGCTGCGGGTCTCCTTGTCCCCCCCCCAGCAGGCAAATTGAACGCCTCCCACCGTATTGTGACGTTGTATTGATGACGACCTATCAGAATGAGTTCTATAAACGGTTCCAGTTCCAACTCAACTCCATTATGACATCACGGTCTTTGTGTTTTGATTTGAATGTCAACTTGTTTCTGTGCTGCTATGTGACAGAATGTTCATATTTCCATGCATATTGATCTGAGCATCTTTGAGGAACAATGCAGGTGAGTACTGAGTAGGCTAAATTATGATCTAAACCTCCCCCCCACAAATTAAAAGCTCAATAGCTAAATTTTGATAGTTTAAATACATTATTTGTAGAGGCTGCTGCCTAATGTTTTCAGGTTTATACAGTACTCAATACATTTATCTGTGATACGACGAGCTCCTAAATGTGTAAATCAACATATGGAAGTGTTGTAAGATGATCCTACCATGGATTATTTAGCTACTTGATTGAGAATTTTAGGACCCCTGTAAATATTTATAAAAAACAATATATATATATATATATATATATTTATTTATTTTTTTGGCCTTCGCTACTTTAGCCCATAGAAATGCATCGAGAGGAACACAATTTATAAATGGCAGAACACAGAGTCAAAAAATAAGGTTTTGAAGTGTCTGTCCTGTAGATAAGAGATATAAGAAAGCTCAGAAAGAAATACATATTTGTTTATTTTGTTGGCACAAAACTACTTCCATAAATCCGTATTTTTTTTTTTTACAACTGGCACCGGGTTACCTTCAGATGAGTCCCGTGACATTTGTGGGGGTCGTAGAGAAAAACGGAGACCACCATCTTGTTCGTGAGAGTCTCCCCTTTCCATAGTGGGGTCACAAATGATTTGGAAGCTACAGACGATTTTCGGGATGTCTCCTGAGCTGACAAACAGCGTGGTGGCTCTGCCACTTTCACCCACAGACGTGGAAGGGAGACGTCGGCGGATGTGGTGGATTGAGACGCAGCCCATTCAAAAATATGTCTCTAGATTAAACAGAAGATTTTGATAGGGACTTTTAAAAAAGTATGTTAATTAGATTGCCACACGGGTACGTCTCTTAAGGACTAGTCTGATTAGCCTCCTACAATGTGGAAGAAAGACGTATTGTCAGCTTGTTTGTTTACTCTCCTTGTTTGTTTACTGTGGTTTTTTGTTTTAAATCTGTAAACGTGTTTGTTTACCTCCCAGCAAGCCAATGAAAACCAAGCCAGGAGAGATAGGAGCTGCTTTGAGAGCCTGACCTTATGGGACCTGAAGAGCCACAACCACAGTAGGCTGAAACACACAGAGACACACACACACACACACACACACACACACACACACACACACACACACACACACACACAAAGACAGACAGACACCATGTCTATTTGTGCTATCATGCCAACTGCCTTGTCTCTCATTGTCATGCCAGAACTGGGACCTGTGGTAATGAACCACAGAGTTGGGTTCATTTTCTCATCCGAGACCTTTCCTCCCTCTTAGATCCTTCTCTGTGGTTAGTTAAAAACAGAGAAGAAGATGTGGAATACCAGGAGAGAAGCGAGAGTGAGGAAGGAGATGAGGAGGAAGAGTATGTATGTGTGATAATAGAAGGGTCAGACTTTGAGGAAGATGAGGAGGAAGAGGAAGAGGAGGAGGAATACGAGGTTACATGTGTAGGGGAGTATGAGGAGGAAGAGGAGTGTTTGTTAGAGGTTGTGGTGAAAGAGGAGGGAGTAGAGGAGGACGAAGAAGAAAGAGTGGAGAGGTATGAGAAGGAGAAGAAAGAGAAGGAAGAGGAAGAAGAGAAGGGAGAGAATAAAGAGAAGGTAGAGGTAGAAGAAGAAGAAGAAGAAGAAGAAGAGAAGGGAGAGAATAAAGAGAAGGTAGAGGTAGAAGAAGAAGAAGAAGAAGAAGAAGAGAAGGGAGAGAATAAAGAGAAGGTAGAGGTAGAAGAAGAAGAAGAAGAAGAAGAAGAGAAGGGAGAGAATAAAGAGAAGGTAGAGGTAGAAGAAGAAGAAGAAGAAGAAGAAGAGAAGGGAGAGAATAAAGAGAAGGTAGAGGTAGAAGAAGAAGAAGAAGAAGAAGAGAAGGGAGAGAATAAAGAGAAGGTAGAGGTAGAAGAAGAAGAAGAAGAAGAGAAGGAAGAGGAAGAAGAGAAGGGAGAGAATAAAGAGAAGGTAGAGGTAGAAGAAGAAGAAGAAGAGGAGGAGGAGACAGCCAACACATATCCCAGGTGTGTCCATCATCAGGGCCTGAAACTGAGTGTGAAGGGGCTGAGAGGGAGACAGACAGGAGAGGAGAAGTACGGTCGGCTCAGAGAGATCCTAGGAGACCAGTATGTCAGGGAGGTTACCTGCGCCCCTGAAGGAGATAGAGTGGTCCTCCACCTCTATCACCCTAGGTGAGAGAGTTAGTTTGGACCTGAGCTGGTCTGGAGTCACTTACTGTATAAGGAGAGACATAGACATCTATTATGATTCAACTCACAGAACTGGCCTAGGATCAGTTTATACAACGCTAGTCATGATGACTATTAAAGCTTCAGCTCATACCGCTATCTTAAATATCTTTAGAGTCAGTTTGATGCTAAAGTAAGCTCTCTCTCTTTCTCTCACCCTCATTCTCCCCATTGCTCTCTCTGTCTCTCCTTTTCTCTCTTTCTCTCCCCCTCTCTCTCTGTTTCAATCTCTCTCTCTCTCCACCTCCCTACCTCCTTCTCCCTCCTCTTCCTCCTTCTCTTTCCCGCTCCCTCCCCTCTCTCTCTCTCTCTCTCGCCTTTTCTCTCTTTCTCTCTTTCTCTCTCTTTCTCTCCCCCTCTCTGTCTCTCTCTGTGTCAATCTCTCTCTCTCCACATCCCTACCTCCTTCTCCCTCCTCTCTCTCCTTCCCCCTCTCTCGCTCTCTCTCTCTCTTTCTCTCCTTTTCTCTCTTTCTCTCACCCTCTCTCTGTTTCCATCTCTCTCTCTACCTCCCTACCTCGTCCTCCCTCCTTCTCCCCCTCTCTCTCCTTCTCCCTCCTCTCTCTCCTCTCTCTACCTCCCTACCTCCTTCTCCCTCCTTCTCTCCCCCTCCCCCCCCCCCCCCCCCCTCTCTCTCTCTGCAGTGTACCTATGTGTTCCCTGTTGAATCACCACTTCAGTCACCTGGCCACTAAATTCCCTGAGTGCAAGTTCCTGATGATCCTCGCCGGGCAGTGTGTCCCCAACTACCCTGTCAGCCACCTCCCCACCCTGTTCATCTACGACTCAGGATGTATCATCAACTCACTGATAGGAGAGAAGGCCTGTGGAGGGAGGAACGTATTGGAAGATGGTGAGAACACACACACACACACATACGCACACACACAAATACACATGCGCGCACACACACACAAATACACAAATGCACACTAACACAAATACACATGCGAGACACACACACACACACACACACACACAAATGCACATGTGCACACACACACACAAATACACATGCGCACACACACACAAATGCACATATGCACACACACACAAATACACATATGCACACACACACAAATACACATGCGCACACACACACAAATACACATGCGCATACACACACACAGACAGACACACACACACACACACACACACACACACACTCTCTCTCTGTCTCTCTCTCTCTCTCTCTCTCTAACCTCTGACCCCCTGCAGAGCTGAAGTGGATGCTGGCCCAGTCGGGAGCGTTTGTGATTGACAGCTACGAGGCCTTATACCAGGAGGGCACGCCCATCACGACGCCGCGTTCGGAACAGGAACAGGAAGACGACAGCGACGACCAGTCTGATCACTATGACAACCAAGGCGCCGAGGTGTAGTCATGGTTACAGGAACAAAGAGACAGCAGTGTAGAACTCTATGACATCATGAAACATATGTGTAAACTCTGATATAAAATCCCATTCATAAATGTTGGCTACTGTTGACTCATTACTCATTAAATCTGATCCAGATCAGATTTAATACAGGTGTAGGTAGCTACTCATATTGACTCGTTACATGATGTGATCCAGATCAGATTTAATACAGGTGTAGGTAGCTACTCATATTAACTTGTTACATGATGTGATCCAGATCAGATTTAATACAGGTGTAGGTAGCTACTCATATTAACTTGTTACATGATGTGATCCAGATCAGATTTAATACAGGTGTAGGTAGCTACTCATATTAACTTGTTACATGATGTGATCCAGATCAGATTTAATACAGGTGTAGGTAGCTACTCATATTGACTCGTTACATGATGTGATCCAGATCAGATTTAATACAGGTGTAGGTAGCTACTCATATTAACTTGTTACATGATGTGATCCAGATCAGATTTAATACAGGTGTAGGTAGCTACTCATATTAACTTGTTACATGATGTGATCCAGATCAGATTTAATACAGGTGTAGGTAGCTACTCATATTAACTTGTTACATGATGTGATCCAGATCAGATTTAATACAGGTGTAGGTAGCCACTCATATTAACTTGTTACATGATGTGATCCAGATCAGATTTAATACAGGTGTAGGTAGCTACTCATATTGACTCATTACATGATGTGATCCAGATCAGATTTAATACAGGTGTAGGTAGCTACTCATATTAACTTGTTACACGATGTGATCCAGATCAGATTTAATACAGGTGTAGGTAGCCACTCATATTAACTTGTTACATGATGTGATCCAGATCAGATTTAATACAGGTGTAGGTAGCTACTCATATTGACTCATTACATGATGTGATCCAGATCAGATTTAATACAGGTGTAGGTAGCTACTCATATTGACTCGTTACATGATGTGATCCAGATCAGATTTAATACAGGTGTAGGTAGCCACTCATATCAACTCATTACATGTGATCCAGATCAGATTTAATACAGGTGTAGGTAGCTACTCATTAACTCATTACATGATGTGATCCAGATCAGATTTAATACAGGTGTAGGTAGCCACTCATATCAACTCATTACATGTGATCCAGATCAGATTTAATACAGGTGTAGGTAGCCACTCATATCAACTCATTACATGTGATCCAGATCAGATTTAATACTGGGTTAAATGCGGAAGACACATTTCAGTTGAATACATTCAGTTGGACAACAGACCAGGTATCCCCCCCCTTTTCCCTTTCCTAACTCATATTGAGCTAATTTGTTGTTTTATAATATGCTGTAATAAAGTATGTTATATCTTATTTTATAAACATGTCAGTCTCTAATGTCTCAGTCTGCTGCAGTTCAACATCATAGGATAGATTCTATATCAGTCTGCTGCAGTTCAACATCATAGGATAGATTCTATATCAGTCTGCTGCAGTTCAACATCATAGGACAGATTCTATATCAGTCTGCTGCAGTTCAACATCATAGGATAGATTCTATGTCAGTAGACTGCAGTTCAACATCATAGGATAGATTATATATCAGTCTGCTGCAGTTCAACATCATAGGACAGATTCTATATCAGTCTGCTGCAGTTCAACATCATAGGATAGATTCTATGTCTCAGTCTGCTCCAGTTCAACATCATAGGATAGATTCTATGTCAGTAGACTGCAGTTCAACATCATAGGATAGATTCTATCTCAGTCTGCTCCAGTTCAACATCATAGGATAGATTCTATATCAGTCTGCTCCAGTTCAACATCATAGGATAGATTCTATGTCTCAGTCTGCTCCAGTTCAACATCATAGGATAGATTCTATATCAGTCTGCTCCAGTTCAACATCATAGGATAGATTCTATATCAGTCTGCTCCAGTTCAACATCATAGGATAGATTCTATGTCTCAGTCTGCTCCAGTTCAACATCATAGGATAGATTCTATGTCTCAGTCTGCTCCAGTTCAACATCATAGGATAGATTCTATGTCTCAGTCTGCTCCAGTTCAACATCATAGGATAGATTCTATGTCTCAGTCTGCTGCAGTTCAACATCATAGGATAGATTCTATGTCAGTAGACTGCAGTTCAACATCATAGGATAGATTCTATGTCTCAGTCTGCTCCAGTTCAACATCATAGGATAGATTCTATGTCTCAGTCTGCTGCAGTTCAACATCATAGGATAGATTCTATGTCTCAGTCTGCTCCAGTTCAACATCATAGGACAGATTCTATGTCTCAGTCTGCTCCAGAGCAAGAAGGATAACTGTGACCAACATGCTTCACCGTAGGGATGGTGCCAGGTTTCCTCCAGACGCTTGACCTTCAGGCCAAAGAGTTCAAGCTTGGTTTAATCAGACCAGAGAATCTGTTTCTCATGGTCTGAGAATCCGTTAGGTGCCTTTTGGCAAACTCTGAACAAGCTGTCATGTGCTTTTACTGAGGAGTGGCTTCCGTCAGGCCACTCTACCATAAATGTCTGATTGGTGGAGTGCTGCAGAGATGGTTGTCCTTCTGGAAGGTTCTCCCATCTCCACAGAGGAACTCTGGAGCTCTGTCAGAGTGACCATCGGGTTCTTGGTCACTTCCTGACCAAGGCCCTTCTCTCCCGATTGGCCAGGCAGCCAGCTCTCGGGAAGGGTGTTGGTGGTTCCAAATTTCACCATTTAACAATGGAGGCCACTGTGTTCTTGGGGACCTTCAATGCTGCAGAAATGTTTTCTCAACCTTCCCCAGATCTGTGCCTCGACACAATCCTGTCTCAGAGCTCTACGGACAATTCCTTCGACCTCATGGCTTGGTTTTGGCTCTGACATGCACTGTCAACTGTGGGAACTTATATAGACGGGTGTGTGCCTTTCCAAAACATGTCCAATCAATTGAATTTACCACAAGTTGACTCCAATCATGTTGTAGAAACATCTCAAGGATGATCAATGGAAACAGGATGCACCTGAGCTCCATTTTGAGTCTCACAGCAAAGGGTCTGAATACTTATGTAAATAAGGTATTTATATTTTTTTTATTGAAAATGGGTTTTATTGAATCCATTTTAGAATATGGCTAAATACTTTCCGAAGGCACTGTAAATATCTAATTTAGAAAAGGTATTCACACCCCTGAGTCGATACACCCCTGAGTCAATACACCCCTGAGTCAGTACACCCCTGAGTCAATACACCCCTGAGTCAGTACACCCCTGAGTCAATACACCCCTGAGTCAGTACACCCCTGAGTCAATACACCCCTGAGTCGACACACCCCTGAGTCAATACACCCCTGAGTCGACACACCCCTGAGTCAATACACCCTTGAGTCAATACACCCCTGAGTCAATACACCCCTGAGTCAATACACCCCTGAGTCAGTACACCCCTGAGTCAATACACCCCTGAGTCGACACACCCCTGAGTCAATACACCCCTGAGTCGACACACCCCTGAGTCAATACACCCTTGAGTCAATACACCCCTGAGTCAATACACCCCTGAGTCAATACACCCCTGAGTCGACACACCCCTGAGTCAATACACCCCTGAGTCAGTACACCCCTGAGTCAGTACACCCCTGAGTCGACACACCCCTGAGTCGACACACCCCTGAGTCGACACACCCCTGAGTCGATACACCCCTGAGACGATTTTAAGTCAAAACTGTAACTAGGCCACTCAGGAACATTCACTGTCGTCTTGGTAACCAACTCCAGTGTACATGTATGTGGCCTAGTGTTCTAGGTTATTGTCCTGCTGAAAGGTGAATTTGTCTCCCAGTGTCTGTTGGACTGCAGACTGAACCAGGTTTTGCGCTACAATTTTGTTTGTGCTACCACCATGCTAGTCCAATCACAAGGCATTGTTTTAAAATAGCCTAGCTGTGGAGTATGTGTTGTCCAATCACAAGGCATTGTTTTAAAATAGCCTAGCTGTGGAGTATGTGTTGTCCAATCACAAGGCATTGTTTTAAAATAGCCTAGCTGTGGAGTATGTGTTGTCCAATCACAAGGCATTGTTTTAAAATAGCCTAGCTGTGGAGTATGTGTTGTCCAATCACAAGGCATTGTTTTAAAATAGCCTAGCTGTGGAGTATGTGTTGCCCAATCACAAGGCATTGTTTTAAAATAGCCTAGCTGTGGAGTATGTGTTGTCCAATCACAAGGCATTGTTTTAAAATAGCCTAGCTGTGGAGTATATGTTGCCCAATCACAAGGCATTGTTTTAAAATAGCCTAGCTGTGGAGTATGTGTTGTCCAATCACAAGGCATTGTTTTAAAATAGCCTAGCTGTGGAGTATATGTTGCCCAATCACAAGGCATTGTTTTAAAATAGCCTAGCTGTGGAGTATGTGTATCTGCTCTAGGCTAACAAAACATTTGATGAACTTCCAAATATTGTTTTAGACAGACTTTTGGCACGAGCTCATCGGCCACCACCAGTGACTGAGCTGTGCGTCATTGGGTGAGTCAGTGAAACCGGAAAGAATTTTAATGACGATCATTTCCTCCTGATATTGTAGTCTACAATATGTCTCCACAAACCTAGACCTAGGCTACTGATGGATTCATGACAAGTTCGTTTTCATTTATCTCAGCTGGTCAGTTTGTCAGTGTCAAAGTACCCTGTCGTTTCGATCATATGTGTGGTATTAAAAAATATTTTTACCAAAGTCTCCAGTCATGTAAAATGAGGTAGAATTGCATAAAATGCCTTTACGTAAGCAAAAACAAACGTCCCGGACCCAAGGCTACTAAACTATTTCCTCGTGTGTGCAACTTCTGTAAAGTGCCTCGACTATGTTGCTCTATGCTCCTACGCATTTGCGATGATATACACGCAATGCTTCATTATAAAGGTGATTATTTTCCTCTTGCTTTCCGGGAAGCATTGGGAGTCAACATGGGCCAGCATTCCTGTGGAAACGCTTTCGACACCTTGCAGAGTCCACGCCCAGACGAATTGAAGCTATTCCGAACACTCACCATGGATACGGTATTAAACGTGTACGACAGGGGGACCTCGCACCATTTTCTGACTTATTGCGTCACGGACATCCAGAGCCTGTGATTGGACGATAGAGGGGAAACCCTCTTCCTGAACAGTTCCTCGATTGCAGCGATAGAAACCTGTTGTTGCTCTAGAAATATCAGTATCATATATTGGCTATGTGAACGTATCATATATATATATAGGCTATGTGAACGTATCATATATATATATATAGGCTATGTGAACGTATCATATAAATATATATAGGCTATGTGAACGTATCATATATAATATATATAGGCTATGTGAACGTATCATATATAGGCTATGTGAAACGTATCTTATCTTTAAATGACCCTAGGATAAATCACAGTGAGTTTGCAACGGTGGAACTGTGATTCTGTGAAGTGGGAAAATTAAACTATTTTTAATGTTTATTTATTGAACCTTTAGTCTATTTAACTATAATCTACTTCCATGCAGTGAATCATCATGACCCATGACAGTCACAATGCACCGAGGGGTTGAGAAATGTAAAGAAAGTAGCAATGCAATTCTTGCTGTGATTGTTTTGTGTTTTTATGTCTATAAATAGCCTATCATACAAATACAGTAGGCTGCGAATCATAGGCCTATCAGTTCCTCATTGCGTTATCATATTTCACACTTTGTTTCACAACCAGTCTTACAAGGTCATTTATAAAGCAAAAAAAACAAACTACTTTTCAAACTGCCGTATTCATAAAATAGCACCGAAGCACCCATAATATCCTGTTTTTTGTCGCTGTTGACTTGTTGCCTTGCTCTGCTTTTGCAGTACCTCTTACTGTACTTGCCAAATAGTGCTCCCTGTATTCTCTATTGCGCATGACTGAATGGCGGAATATGAAGTAGAAGCCTCCTGTTTTTCTCCGAGCTCGAGTCCAACCCCCCCGAATCAACCTCTGAAAAACAAAAACGCGGAGCCATTAAATCAACAAAAAAAATTGTGGCAGGTAAGATGTTAAAACATACATTTATATAACGTTAAATATCTTGGTGTACGGGGAAGTCGCTCAGCGGAGAGGTGTACAAATGTATTTTTAGCCCACGGAAGCGAACCGAAGACTGCAGATGGGGCTTTGGAACCGTTTCCGCACGCTCGGGACACGACAAGGCCCACTGACCCACATTCGAGAGAGAGCGCTGTGTGAGTGGGCGAGCGTGTGAATGTGTGCGCGTCTGCTGTGAAATGTTTTTGTCATCGCTATCTCCTGCGGCATGACTATCTATTTGATGTTCCCGTTTTCGAGGAAATTGTAACCATTTCGAACGTAGAATCGCTACATTGTTGAAGATGCGCTGCTAGGCTAGCTTTAACTAACACTGTGTCAATGTCAATAGTTGCGTGACAGCTTGGCTGGACTCGGGTCCCCGCTCCAGGCTTTTGACATAATGTCAAAACGTGACATATGTCGCTCTTGGTGATTGATTGAGACGTCGTTAGAATGTCATTCTACGTTTTGGAAGTCAGTTCAGGGTTCTAAGAATGGATCCCCGTCGTCGGAATTCTAAGAAAATGGTCCACTGTTCTACCTGGGAAGGTTCTTCTGGTTGGAGGATATCTTTTTCAGTTATATAACGCGAACACCTGTGACTCTTTTAGCAAAGGTTTTAGTTATACAACATCCACCGCGCGTATCCGTTTTTCTGCGGTTTTATACTAGCGGATTAGATGTCATTTATAACGATCTTCGAAAGATGTATGATTGGATCATTGCCCAAATGTAGGATTTATTTATTTATTTATTTGGCCTTTCATTTAACTTGGCAAGTCAGTTAAGAAACACATCCTTATGACGGCCTAGGGACGGTGGGTTAACTGCCTTGTTCAGGGGCAGAACAACATGTTTTCACCTAGTCAGCTCGGCGAAAACAACCTTTCGGTTACTAGCCCAACGCACTAACCACTAAACTACCTGCCGCCACATGAATCACTGAATTGACTGTCACTTCCAAACAGGAGACGACTGCATTGGTATCAAACATTTTTTTGAATGTAACTTTTTAATTGTCTCTTTTTATATAAGAGGTTAAGGAACACCTAACGTTACAAGACTCACTACTCACGTTGACTGTAGGCTGCAAATCACAGTTCCCCCATCGCATTATCATATTTCATACACAGCCATTCCACATCCCAAAGCTACACCATGAGGCTACAGTGTAAGATCTTTCAGATACAAAGGCACAACTGACTGGAATCATTTACCGATAGAAATCAGGGCATTTAAAATCACAATCTAAGAAAACCTTTTTTCAAATGTTAAGAACAAACTGTTGTTTTTTAAACTAATAGAAACATCGCCATGTGAACATAATTGTGAGTATGTATATATTATAGGGTGAATTATAGGTAGGGTGAATTATAGGGTGAATTATAGGTAGGGTGAATTATAGGGTGAATTATAGGTAGGGTGAATTATAGGTAGGGTGAATTATAGGGTGAATTATAGGGTGAATTATAGGTAGGGTGAATTATAGGTAGGGTGAATTATAGGCAGGGTGAATTATAGGGTGAATTATAGGTAGGGTGAATTATAGGTAGGGTGAATTATAGGTAGGGTGAATTATAGGGTGAATTATAGGGTGAATTATAGGTAGGGTGAATTATAGGTAGGGTGAATTATAGGCAGGGTGAATTATAGGGTGAATTATAGGTAGGGTGAATTATAGGGTGAATTATAGGTAGGGTGAATTATAGGGTGAATTATAGGTAGGGTGAATTATAGGGTGAATTATAGGTAGGGTGAATTATAGGGTGAATTATAGGGTGAATTATAGGTAGGGTGAATTATAGGGTGAATTATAGGTAGGGTGAATTATAGGGTGAATTATAGGGTGAATTATAGGTAGGGTGAATTATAGGTAGGGTGAATTATAGGGTGAATTATAGGGTGAATTATAGGTAGGGTGAATTATAGGGTGAATTATAGGTAGGGTGAATTATAGGCAGGGTGAATTATAGGGTGAATTATAGGGTGAATTATAGGGTGAATTATAGGGTGAATTATAGGTAGGGTGAATTATAGGCAGGGTGAATTATAGGTAGGGTGAATTATAGGTAGGGTGAATTATAGGTAGGGTGAATTATAGGTAGGGTGAATTATAGGGTGAATTATAGGTAGGGTGAATTATAGGTAGGGTGAATTATAGGTAGGGTGAATTATAGGCAGGGTGAATTATAGGCAGGGTGAATTATAGGTAGGGTGAATTATAGGTAGGGTGAATTATAGGGTGAATTATAGGGTGAATTATAGGTAGGGTGAATTATAGGTAGGGTGAATTATAGGTAGGGTGAATTATAGGGTGAATTATAGGTAGGGTGAATTATAGGCAGGGTGAATTATAGGGTGAATTATAGGGTGAATTATAGGGTGAATTATAGGGTGAATTATAGGTAGGGTGAATTATAGGCAGGGTGAATTATAGGCAGGGTGAATTATAGGTAGGGTGAATTATAGGTAGGGTGAATTATAGGTAGGGTGAATTATAGGTAGGGTGAATTATAGGGTGAATTATAGGTAGGGTGAATTATAGGGTGAATTATAGGTAGGGTGAATTATAGGCAGGGTGAATTATAGGCAGGGTGAATTATAGGTAGGGTGAATTATAGGTAGGGTGAATTATAGGTAGGGTGAATTATAGGTAGGGTGAATTATAGGGTGAATTATAGGGTGAATTATAGGTAGGGTGAATTATAGGGTGAATTATAGGTAGGGTGAATTATAGGGTGAATTATAGGTAGGGTGAATTATAGGCAGGGTGAATTATAGGCAGGGTGAATTATAGGTAGGGTGAATTATAGGGTGAATTATAGGTAGGGTGAATTATAGGTAGGGTGAATTATAGGTAGGGTGAATTATAGGGTGAATTTTAGGTAGGGTGAATTATAGGTAGGGTGAATTATAGGTAGGGTGAATTATAGGTAGGGTGAATTATAGGGTGAATTATAGGGTGAATTATAGGGTGAATTATAGGTAGGGTGAATTATAGGTAGGGTGAATTATAGGGTGAATTATAGGGTGAATTATAGGGTGAATTATAGGGTGAATTATAGGGAGGGTGAATTATAGGGTGAATTATAGGTAGGGTGAATTATAGGGTGAATTATAGGGTGAATTATAGGGTGAATTATAGGTAGGGTGAATTATAGGGTGAATTATAGGGTGAATTATAGGGTGAATTATAGGTAGGGTGAATTATAGGGTGAATTATAGGTAGGGTGAATTATAGGTAGGGTGAATTATAGGGTGAATTATAGGGTGAATTATAGGGTGAATTATAGGTAGGGTGAATTATAGGGTGAATTATAGGTAGGGTGAATTATAGGGTGAATTATAGGGTGAATTATAGGGTGAATTATAGGTAGGGTGAATTATAGGGTGAATTATAGGTAGGGTGAATTATAGGGTGAATTATAGGGTGAATTATAGGGTGAATTATAGGTAGGGTGAATTATAGGGTGAATTATAGGTAGGGTGAATTATAGGTAGGGTGAATTATAGGCAGGGTGAATTATAGGTAGGGTGAATTATAGGGTGAATTATAGGCAGGGTGAATTATAGGTAGGGTGAATTATAGATAGGGTGAATTATAGGCAGGGTGAATTATAGGCAGGGTGAATTATAGGCAGGGTGAATTATAGGCAGGGTGAATTATAGGCAGGGTGAATTATAGGTAGGGTGAATTATAGGGTGAATTATAGGTAGGGTGAATTATAGGTAGGGTGAATTATAGGCCGGGTGAATTATAGGCCGGGTGAATTATAGGCAGGGTGAATTATAGGTAGGGTGAATTATAGGGTGAATTATAGGTAGGGTGAATTATAGGGTGAATTATAGGTAGGGTGAATTATAGGCAGGGTGAATTATAGGCAGGGTGAATTATAGGTAGGGTGAATTATAGGGTGAATTATAGGTAGGGTGAATTATAGGTAGGGTGAATTATAGGTAGGGTGAATTATAGGGTGAATTTTAGGTAGGGTGAATTATAGGTAGGGTGAATTATAGGTAGGGTGAATTATAGGTAGGGTGAATTATAGGGTGAATTATAGGGTGAATTATAGGTAGGGTGAATTATAGGTAGGGTGAATTATAGGTAGGGTGAATTATAGGGTGAATTATAGGGTGAATTATAGGGTGAATTATAGGGTGAATTATAGGGAGGGTGAATTATAGGGTGAATTATAGGGTGAATTATAGGTAGGGTGAATTATAGGGTGAATTATAGGGTGAATTATAGGGTGAATTATAGGTAGGGTGAATTATAGGGTGAATTATAGGTAGGGTGAATTATAGGTAGGGTGAATTATAGGCAGGGTGAATTATAGGTAGGGTGAATTATAGGGTGAATTATAGGCAGGGTGAATTATAGGTAGGGTGAATTATAGATAGGGTGAATTATAGGCAGGGTGAATTATAGGCAGGGTGAATTATAGGCAGGGTGAATTATAGGCAGGGTGAATTATAGACAGGGTGAATTATAGGGTGAATTATAGGTAGGGTGAATTATAGGTAGGGTGAATTATAGGTAGGGTGAATTATAGGCAGGGTGAATTATAGGTAGGGTGAATTATAGGTAGGGTGAATTATAGGCAGGGTGAATTATAGGTAGGGTGAATTATAGGTAGGGTGAATTATAGGGTGAATTATAGGTAGGGTGAATTATAGGTAGGGTGAATTATAGGTAGGGTGAATTATAGGTAGGGTGAATTATAGGGTGAATTATAGGTAGGGTGAATTATAGGGTGAATTATAGGCCGGGTGAATTATAGGCAGGGTGAATTATAGGTAGGGTGAATTATAGGTAGGGTGAATTATAGGTAGGGTGAATTATAGGCAGGGTGAATTATAGGTAGGGTGAATTATAGGGTGAATTATAGGTAGGGTGAATTATAGGTAGGGTGAATTATAGGTAGGGTGAATTATAGGCAGGGTGAATTATAGGTAGGGTGAATTATAGGTAGGGTGAATTATAGGCAGGGTGAATTATAGGTAGGGTGAATTATAGGTAGGGTGAATTATAGGTAGGGTGAATTATAGGGTGAATTATAGGTAGGGTGAATTATAGGGTGAATTATAGGTAGGGTGAATTATAGGTAGGGTGAATTATAGGTAGGGTGAATTATAGGTAGGGTGAATTATAGGTAGGGTGAATTATAGGTAGGGTGAATTATAGGTAGGGTGAATTATAGGTAGGGTGAATTATAGGTAGGGTGAATTATAGGTAGGGTGAATTATAGGCAGGGTGAATTATAGGTAGGGTGAATTATAGGTAGGGTGAATTATAGGTAGGGTGAATTATAGGTAGGGTGAATTATAGGTAGGGTGAATTCTAGGTAGGGTGAATTATAGGTAGGGTGAATTATAGGTAGGGTGAATTATAGGTAGGGTGAATTATAGGGTGAATTATAGGGTGAGTTATAGGTAGGGTGAATTATAGGTAGGGTGAATTATAGGTAGGGTGAATTATAGGTAGGGTGAATTATAGGGTGAATTATAGGGTGAATTATAGGGTGAATTATAGGTAGGGTGAATTATAGGGTGAATTATAGGTAGGGTGAATTATAGGTAGGGTGAATTATAGGCAGGGTGAATTATAGGTAGGGTGAATTATAGGGTGAATTATAGGCAGGGTGAATTATAGGTAGGGTGAATTATAGATAGGGTGAATTATAGGCAGGGTGAATTATAGGCAGGGTGAATTATAGGCAGGGTGAATTATAGGCAGGGTGAATTATAGGCAGGGTGAATTATAGGTAGGGTGAATTATAGGGTGAATTATAGGTAGGGTGAATTATAGGTAGGGTGAATTATAGGTAGGGTGAATTATAGGCCGGGTGAATTATAGGCCGGGTGAATTATAGGCAGGGTGAATTATAGGTAGGGTGAATTATAGGGTGAATTATAGGTAGGGTGAATTATAGGGTGAATTATAGGTAGGGTGAATTATAGGCAGGGTGAATTATAGGCAGGGTGAATTATAGGTAGGGTGAATTATAGGGTGAATTATAGGTAGGGTGAATTATAGGTAGGGTGAATTATAGGTAGGGTGAATTATAGGGTGAATTTTAGGTAGGGTGAATTATAGGTAGGGTGAATTATAGGTAGGGTGAATTATAGGTAGGGTGAATTATAGGGTGAATTATAGGGTGAATTATAGGTAGGGTGAATTATAGGTAGGGTGAATTATAGGTAGGGTGAATTATAGGGTGAATTATAGGGTGAATTATAGGGTGAATTATAGGGTGAATTATAGGGAGGGTGAATTATAGGGTGAATTATAGGGTGAATTATAGGTAGGGTGAATTATAGGGTGAATTATAGGGTGAATTATAGGTAGGGTGAATTATAGGGTGAATTATAGGTAGGGTGAATTATAGGTAGGGTGAATTATAGGCAGGGTGAATTATAGGTAGGGTGAATTATAGGGTGAATTATAGGCAGGGTGAATTATAGGTAGGGTGAATTATAGATAGGGTGAATTATAGGCAGGGTGAATTATAGGCAGGGTGAATTATAGGCAGGGTGAATTATAGGCAGGGTGAATTATAGGCAGGGTGAATTATAGGTAGGGTGAATTATAGGTAGGGTGAATTATAGGTAGGGTGAATTATAGGTAGGGTGAATTATAGGTAGGGTGAATTATAGGCAGGGTGAATTATAGGTAGGGTGAATTATAGGTAGGGTGAATTATAGGCAGGGTGAATTATAGGTAGGGTGAATTATAGGTAGGGTGAATTATAGGGTGAATTATAGGTAGGGTGAATTATAGGTAGGGTGAATTATAGGTAGGGTGAATTATAGGTAGGGTGAATTATAGGGTGAATTATAGGTAGGGTGAATTATAGGGTGAATTATAGGCCGGGTGAATTATAGGCAGGGTGAATTATAGGTAGGGTGAATTATAGGTAGGGTGAATTATAGGTAGGGTGAATTATAGGCAGGGTGAATTATAGGTAGGGTGAATTATAGGGTGAATTATAGGTAGGGTGAATTATAGGTAGGGTGAATTATAGGTAGGGTGAATTATAGGCAGGGTGAATTATAGGTAGGGTGAATTATAGGTAGGGTGAATTATAGGCAGGGTGAATTATAGGTAGGGTGAATTATAGGTAGGGTGAATTATAGGTAGGGTGAATTATAGGGTGAATTATAGGTAGGGTGAATTATAGGGTGAATTATAGGTAGGGTGAATTATAGGTAGGGTGAATTATAGGTAGGGTGAATTATAGGTAGGGTGAATTATAGGTAGGGTGAATTATAGGTAGGGTGAATTATAGGGTGAATTATAGGTAGGGTGAATTATAGGTAGGGTGAATTATAGGTAGGGTGAATTATAGGTAGGGTGAATTATAGGCAGGGTGAATTATAGGTAGGGTGAATTATAGGTAGGGTGAATTATAGGTAGGGTGAATTATAGGTAGGGTGAATTATAGGTAGGGTGAATTATAGGTAGGGTGAATTATAGGTAGGGTGAATTCTAGGTAGGGTGAATTATAGGTAGGGTGAATTATAGGTAGGGTGAATTATAGGTAGGGTGAATTATAGGGTGAATTATAGGGTGAATTATAGGGTGAGTTATAGGTAGGGTGAATTATAGGTAGGGTGAATTATAGGGTGAATTATAGGGTGAATTATAGGCAGGGTGAATTATAGGGTGAATTATAGGGTGAATTATAGGCAGGGTGAATTATAGGGTGAATTATAGGCAGGGTGAATTATAGGCAGGGTGAATTATAGGGTGAATTATAGGGTGAATTATAGGCAGGGTGAATTATAGGGTGAATTATAGGCAGGGTGAATTATAGGGTGAATTATAGGGTGAATTATAGGGTGAATTATAGGGTGAATTATAGGCAGGGTGAATTATAGGGTGAATTATAGGTAGGGTGAATTATAGGGTGAATTATAGGGTGAATTATAGGGTGAATTATAGGGTGAATTATAGGTAGGGTGAATTATAGGGTGAATTATAGGTAGGGTGAATTATAGGTAGGGTGAATTATAGGGTGAATTATAGGTAGGGTGAATTATAGGTAGGGTGAATTATAGGTAGGGTGAATTCTAGGTAGGGTGAATTATAGGTAGGGTGAATTATAGGTAGGGTGAATTATAGGTAGGGTGAATTATAGGTAGGGTGAATTATAGGGTGAATTATAGGGTGAGTTATAGGTAGGGTGAATTATAGGTAGGGTGAATTATAGGGTGAATTATAGGGTGAATTATAGGCAGGGTGAATTATAGGGTGAATTATAGGGTGAATTATAGGCAGGGTGAATTATAGGGTGAATTATAGGCAGGGTGAATTATAGGCAGGGTGAATTATAGGGTGAATTATAGGGTGAATTATAGGCAGGGTGAATTATAGGGTGAATTATAGGCAGGGTGAATTATAGGGTGAATTATAGGGTGAATTATAGGGTGAATTATAGGGTGAATTATAGGCAGGGTGAATTATAGGGTGAATTATAGGTAGGGTGAATTATAGGGTGAATTATAGGGTGAATTATAGGGTGAATTATAGGGTGAATTATAGGTAGGGTGAATTATAGGGTGAATTATAGGTAGGGTGAATTATAGGTAGGGTGAATTATAGGGTGAATTATAGGTAGGGTGAATTATAGGTAGGGTGAATTATAGGGTGAATTATAGGTAGGGTGAATTATAGGGTGAATTATAGGTAGGGTGAATTATAGGTAGGGTGAATTATAGGGTGAATTATAGGTAGGGTGAATTATAGGTAGGGTGAATTATAGGGTGAATTATAGGGTGAATTCTATACCGAAGAAAAATATAAACGCAACATGAAACAATTTCATAGATTTGACTGAGTTCCAGTTCATATAAGGAAATCAGTCAAATGAAATACATTCATTAGGCCCTAATCTATGGATTTCACATGACTGAGAATACAGATATGAATCTGTTGGTGACAGATACCTTTAAAAAAAAAAAAAAGTAGGGGCGTGAATCAGAAAATCAGTCCGTTTCTGGTGTGACCACCATTTGCCTCACGCAGCGCGACTCATCTCTTTCGGATAAAGTTGATCAGGCTGTTGATGTTTTGTGGCCTGTGGAATGTTGCCCCCATTCCTATTCAATGGTTGTGCGAAGTTGGCGGATATTGGCGGGAACTGGAACACTGTCGTACACGTCAAAGTAGAGCATCCAAACATGTTCATTGGGTAACATGTCTGGTGAGTGTACAGGCCATGGAAGTATTGGCACATTTTTCAGCTTCCAGGAATTGTGTACAGATCGTTGCGACATGGGCCCGCGCATTATCATGCTGAAACATGAGGTGATGACGGCGGATGAATGACGCAACAATCTGTTTTTTTTATTTGTATTTAACCTTTATTTAACTAGGCAAGTCAGTTAAGAACAAATTATTATTTACAATGACGGCCTCCCCCCGGTCAAACACTAGCACGGACGACGCTGGGCCAATTGTGCGCGGATCCTATGGGACTCCCAACCACGGCTGGTTGTGATACAGCCAATGATCGAACCAGGGTCTGTAGTGACGTCTCTGGCACTGAGATGTAGTGCCTTAAAATTTGAAATAAGCTTTTTGTGTGTATAGAACATTTCTGAGATCTTTTATTTCAGCTCATGAAACATGGGACCAACACTTTACATGTTGCGTTTATAACGATATACTGCAGCCTCTTGTTCCAGTGACAACACCTGATTTGAGTTAAATCAAGGGCTTGATTGAATCCATATTTGAACCAGGTGGCTGCCCTCCTGCTACTAGGGCTTCCCTCCTGCTACTAGGGCTGACCTCCTGCTACTAGGGCTGACCTCCTGCTACTAGGGCTGACCTCCTGCTACTAGGGCTGACCTCCTGCTACTAGGGCTGCCCTCCTGCTACTAGGGCTGCCCTCCTGCTACCCTGCTACTAGGGCTGACCTCCTGCTACTAGGGCTGCCCTCCTGCTACTAGGGCTGCCCTCCTGCTACTAGGGCTGCCCTCCTGCTACTAGGGCTGCTCTTGTCTTTGTAGCTGGAGAATTAGTTTCACCCTAGATATGTTTCCTTACTATTAAATGTCTGATGCATGTTTTTAGTATTATGTCTGATGTATGTTTTTAGTATTATGTCTGATGTAAGTTTTTAGTATTATGTCTGATGTAAGTTTTTACTATTATGTCTGATGTAAGTTTTTAGTATTATGTCTGATGTAAGTTATTAGTATTATGTCTGATGTATGTTTTTAGTATTATGTCTGATGTATGTTTTTAGTATTATGTCTGATGTATGTTTTTAGTATTATGTCTGATGTATGTTTTTAGTATTATGTCTGATGTAAGTTTTTAGTATTATGTCTGATGTATGTTTTTAGTATTATGTCTGATGTATGTTTTTAGTATTATGTCTGATGTAAGTTTTTAGTATTATGTCTGATGTTTAAATGTGTGTTGGTCGGCGAGGGTTCACGTTGCACATTTATAATACAATTTAAATGTGTTTTTTATAAAGCTTATTTTTATCTCAACAGTTGTGACAGTGTTTTTCAGACACCCAGCTTAAAAACCCAATGTTCACTTTTAAATTAAAAAAAGATGTCTGTCGTAAATGTTCAATGGGATCTCCCTGGTAGAGTGAATGGACCAATGGGATCTCCCTGGTAGAGTGAATGGACCAATGGGATCTCCCTGGTAGAGTGAATAGACCAATGGGATCTCCCTGGTAGAGTGAAGGGACCAATGGGATCTTCTTGGTAGAGTGAAGGGACCAATGGGATCTCCCTGGTAGAGTGAAGGGACCAATGGGATCTCTGGTAGAGTGAAGGGACCAATGGGATCTCCCTGGTAGAGTGAAGGGACCAATGGGATCTCTGGTAGAGTGAATGGACCAATGGGATCTCCCTGGTAGAGTGAATGGACCAATGGGATCTCCCTGGTAGAGTGAATGGACCAATGGGATCTCCCTGGTAGAGTGTAGGGACCAATGGGATCTCATTGGTAGAGTGAAGGGACCAATGGGATCTCTGGTAGAGTGAAGGGACCAATGGGATCTCCCTGGTAGAGTGAAGGGACCAATGGGATCTCTGGTAGAGTGAAGGGACCAATGGGATCTCCCTGGTAGAGTGAATGGACCAATGGGATCTCCCTGGTAGAGTGAATGGACCAATGGGATCTCCTTGGTAGAGTGAATGGACCAATGGGATCTCCTTGGTAGAGTGAAGGGACCAATGGGATCTCTGGTAGAGTGAATGGACCAATGGGATCTCCTTGGTAGAGTGAAGGGACCAATGGGATCTCCCTGGTAGAGTGAAGGGACCAATGGGATCTCTGGTAGAGTGAAGGGACCAATGGGATCTCTGGTAGAGTGAAGGGACCAATGGGATCTCCCTGGTAGAGTGAAGGGTTCAATGGGATCGAGAGATGTTATGTCAGATGATGAACAGAGATGTTATGTCAGATGACGAACAGAGATGTTATGTCAGATGACGAACAGAGATGTTATGTCAGATGACGAACAGATGTTATGTCAGATTATTATTATGTTTTATAAATGTTAAAAATGACCAGTGTAATTTGTGTGCTGCAGGGTGGAGTGATGGCCGTGTTGGGCCCAGCGTCTGGTGTCCAGAGATGATAGAGGTGACCTCAGAGTCACCTTTAACCCCTGACCCCCACCACAACCCCTGAGAGCGAGCTGAAACTGATCACACACACAGGCTGCAGTGGGGTAAGGACAGACAGACCGATAGACAGACAGACAGACAGACCGATAGACAGACATAGAGACAGACAGACAGGCAGACAGACAGACAGACAGACCTATAGAGAGACAGACAGACAGACAGACAGACCGATAGAGAGACAGACAGACCGATAGAGACAGACAGACCGATAGAGAGAGAGAGAGACAGACAGACAGGCAGACCGATAGAGAGACCGGTAGAGAGAGAGACAGACAGACAGACAGACCGACAGACCGATATAGAGACAGACAGACAGACAGAGAGACAGACAGACCGATAGAGAGACAGACAGACCGATAGAGAGACAGACAGACCGATAGAGAGACAGACAGACCGATAGAGAGACAGACAGACCGATAGAGAGACATAGAGACAGACAGACAGACAGACATAGAGACAGACAGACAGACAGACAGACAGACCGATAGAGAGACAGACAGACCGATTGAGAGACAGACAGACAGAGAGACAGACAGACAGAGAGACAGACAGACCGATAGAGAGACAGACAGACGATAGAGAGACAGACAGACCGATAGAGAGACAGACAGACCGATAGAGAGACAGACAGACCGATAGAGAGACAGACATACAGACAGACAGACAGACTGAGAGACAGACAGACTGAGAGACAGATAGACAGACTGAGAGACATACAGACAGACAGATAGACCAATAGAGAGACAGACAGACCGATAGAGAGCCAGGCGCTTCATTAGAGGATACACACAGTAATGACAGTGACTGAAACCCTATATGTGCTGTGTGAATGATATGTGCTGTGTGAATAACACAGGCCTGTGTGTTATGGATGATGTGGTTATTCACTGTGTAGTGTGTTATGGATGATGTGGTTATTCACTGTGTAGTGTGTTATGGATGATGTGGTTATTCACTGTGTAGTGTGTTATGGATGATGTGGTTATTCACTGTGTAGTGTGTTATGGATGATGTGGTTATTCATTGTGTAGTGTGTTATGGATGATGTGGTTATTCACTGTGTAGTGTGTTATGGATAGATGATGTGGTTATTCACTGTGTAGTGTGTTATGGATGGATGATGTGGTTATTCATTGTGTAGCGTGTTATGGATGGATGATGTGGTTATTCACTGTGTAGTGTGTTATGGATGATGTGGTTATTCACTGTGTAGTGTGTTATGGATGATGTGGTTATTCATTGTGTAGTGTGTTATGGATGATGTGGTTATTCACTGTGTAGTGTGTTATGGATGGATGATGTGGTTATTCATTGTGTAGTGTGTTATGGATGATGTGGTTATTCATTGTGTAGTGAGTGTGTTATCGATGATGTGGTTATTCATTGTGTAGTGTGTTATGGATGATGTGGTTATTCATTGTGTAGTGTGTTATGGATGGATGATGTGGTTATTCACTGTGTAGTGTGTTATGGATGGATGATGTGATTATTCATTGTGTAGTGTGTTATGGATGATGTGGTTATTCATTGTGTAGTGTGTTATGGATGATGTGGTTATTCACTGTGTAGTGTGTTATGGATGATGTGGTTATTCACTGTGTTGTGTGTTATGGATGATGTGGTTATTCACTGTGTAGTGTGTTATGGATGGATGATGTGGTTATTCATTGTGTAGTGTGTTATGGATGGATGATGTGGTTCTTCATTGTGTAGTGTGTTATGGATGGATGATGTGGTTATTCACTGTGTAGTGTGTTATGGATGGATGATGTGGTTATTCATTGTGTAGTGTGTTATGGATGGATGATGTGGTTATTCACTGTGTAGTGTGTTATGGATGGATGATGTGGTTATTCATTGTGTAGTGTGTTATGGATGGATGATGTGGTTATTCACTGTGTAGTGTGTTATGGATGGATGATGTGGTTATTCATTGTGTAGTGTGGTATGGATGATGTGGTTATTCATTGTGTAGTGTGTTATGGATGATGTGGTTATTCATTGTGTAGTGTGTTATGGATGGATGATGTGGTTATTCACTGTGTAGTGTGTTATGGATGGATGATGTGGTTATTCATTGTGTAGTGTGTTATGGATGGATGATGTGGTTATTCACTGTGTAGTGTGTTATGGATGGATGATGTGGTTATTCATTGTGTAGTGTGTTATGGATGGATGATGTGGTTATTCATTGTGTAGTGTGGTATGGATGATGTGGTTATTCATTGTGTAGTGTGTTATGGATGGATGATGTGGTTATTCACTGTGTAGTGTGTTATGGATGGATGATGTGGTTATTCATTGTGTAGTGTGTTATGGATGATGTGGTTATTCATTGTGTAGTGTGTTATGGATGATGTGGTTATTCACTGTGTAGTGTGTTATGGATGATGTGGTTATTCACTGTGTAGTGTGTTATGGATGATGTGGTTATTCACTGTGTAGTGTGTTATGGATGGATGATGTGGTTATTCATTGTGTAGTGTGTTATGGATGGATGATGTGGTTATTCATTGTGTAGTGTGTTATGGATGGATGATGTGGTTATTCACTGTGTAGTGTGTTATGGATGGATGATGTGGTTATTCATTGTGTAGTGTGTTATGGATGGATGATGTGGTTATTCACTGTGTGGTGTGTTATGGATGATGTGGTTATTCATTGTGTAGTGTGTTAATGATGATGTGGTTATTCACTGTGTTTTGTGTTATGGATGATGTGGTTATTCACTGTGTTGTGTGTTATGGATGATGTGGTTATTCACTGTATAGTGTGTTATGGATGGATGATGTGGTTATTCATTGTAGTGTGTTATGGATGGATGATGTGGTTATTCATTGTGTAGTGTGTTATGGATGGATGATGTGGTTATTCATTGTGTAGTGTGTTATGGATGGATGATGTGGTTATTCACTATGTAGTGTGTTATGGATGGATGATGTGGTTATTCATTGTGTAGTGTGTTATGGATGGGTGATGTGGTTATTCATTGTGTGGTGTGTTATGGATGATGTGGTTATTCATTGTGTAGTGTGTTATGGATGATGTGGTTATTCATTGTGTAGTGAGTGTGTTATCGATGATGTGGTTATTCATTGTGTAGTGTGTTATGGATGATGTGGTTATTCATTGTGTAGTGTGTTATGGATGGATGATGTGGTTATTCATTGTGTAGTGTGTTATGGATGGATGATGTGGTTATTCACTGTGTAGTGTGTTATGGATGATGTGGTTATTCACTGTATAGTGTGTTATGGATGGATGATGTGGTTATTCATTGTGTAGTGTGTTATGGATGGATGATGTGGTTATTCACTGTGTAGTGTGTTATGGATGATGTGGTTATTCATTGTGTAGTGTGTTATGGATGGATGATGTGGTTATTCACTGTGTTGTGTGTTATGGATGATGTGGTTATTCATTGTGTAGTGTGTTATGGATGATGTGGTTATTCATTGTGTAGTGTGTTATGGATGGATGATGTGGTTATTCACTGTGTAGTGTGTTATGGATGATGTGGTTATTCATTGTGTAGTGTGGTATGGATGATGTGGTTATTCATTGTGTAGTGTGTTATGGATGATGTGGTTATTCATTGTGTAGTGTGTTATGGATGGATGATGTGGTTATTCACTGTGTAGTGTGTTATGGATGGATGATGTGGTTATTCACTGTATAGTGTGTTATGGATGGATGATGTGGTTATTCACTGTGTTGTGTGTTATGGATGATGTGGTTATTCATTGTGTAGTGTGTTATGGATGATGTGGTTATTCATTGTGTAGTGTGTTATGGATGGATGATGTGGTTATTCACTGTGTAGTGTGTTATGGATGATGTGGTTATTCACTGTGTTGTGTGTTATGGATGGATGATGTGGTTATTCACTGTATAGTGTGTTATGGATGGATGATGTGGTTATTCACTGTGTTGTGTGTTATGGATGATGTGGTTATTCATTGTGTAGTGTGTTATGGATGATGTGGTTATTCACTGTGTAGTGTGTTATGGATGGATGATGTGTGTTTTAATTCACGGTTCTCGCTGATCCTTCCAGGTCCTCTTCCAAATGACTCCCTCAGGCCTGAAGACTGTTTCACTGCAGCCACAGGCCTGAAGACTGTTTCACTGCAGCCACAGGCCTGAATACTGTTTCACTGCAGCCACAGGCCTGAAGACTGTTTCACTGCAGCCACAGGCCTGAACAACAGCCAATCATGACATCAAGCATAGGGTCGGGCACAACACACACTGTCCTCTACTGTAGTACCCATTCAGAAATACCAGCCGTTACTCCCTCCTACCCACTGACTAGGATAACACTTTTTCTGAACTACAACACCTCTCTCTTTCTCACAATCTCTCTCTCTCTCTCTCTCTCTCTCTCTCTCTCTCTCTCTCTCTCTCTCAATCTTTCTCTCTTTCTCAGGGATGATTCTAGCATCTTCGACGGGTCGATGGATGAAGATGAGAAGGACAAAGCAAAACGGTGAGACATCACCGCCGTGACATCACCACCGTGACAACACCACCATGACCTCCATATCACAACTAACACTAAAGCCCTGATTAGCTGAAACGGGACTAACACACAGCTGATTCACATAACTAATCACTTAGGCCCTGATTAGCTGAAACGGGACTAACACACAGCTGATTCACATAACTAATCACTTAGTTAGGCCCTGATTAGCTGAAACGGGACTAACAGACAGCTGATTCACATAACTAATCACTTAGGCCCTGATTAGCTGAAACGGGACTAACACACAGCTGATTCACATAACTAATCACTTAGGCCCTGATTAGCTGAAACGGGACTAACACACAGCTGATTCACATAACTAATCACTTAGGCCCTGATTAGCTGAAACGGGACTAACAGACAGCTGATTCACATAACTAATCACTTAGTCCCGTTTCAGCTAATCAGGGCCTAACACACAGCTGATTCACATAAATAATCACTTAGGCCCTGATTAGCTGAAACGGGACTAACACACAGCTGATTCACATAACTAATCACTTAGTCCCGTTTCAGCTAATCAGGGCCTAACACACAGTTGATTCACATAAATAATAACTTAGGCCCTGATTAGCTGAAACGGGACACGTTGCCATTCAGTGAGACTGATAGATAGATAATCGTAACTACCCAACTGATAAAAGGGGCTAGCGACTCTCCATTCTAATTCTTCATTGAATTATCTTTTTAAAGTATATTCCATTGTAATCTGTAATATATTGTAATCCACAGCGTGTTGTAATCTGTAATCTATTGTAATCCACAGCGTGTTGTAATCTGTAATCTATTGTAATCCACAGCGTGTTGTAATCTGTAATCTATTGTAATCCACAGCGTGTTGTAATCTGTAATATATTGTAATCCACAGCGTGTTGTAATCTGTAATCTATTGTAATCCACAGCGTGTTGTAATCTGTAATCTATTGTAATCCACAGCGTGTTGTAATCTGTAATCTATTGTAATCCACAGCGTGTTGTAATCTGTAATCTATTGTAATCCACAGCGTGTTGTAATCTGTAATCTATTGTAATCCACAGCGTGTTGTAATCTGTAATCTATTGTAATCCACAGCGTGTTGTAATCTGTAATCTATTGTAATCCACAGCGTGTTGTAATCTGTAATCTATTGTAATCCACAGCGTGTTGTAATCTGTAATCTATTGTAATCCACAGCGTGTTGCAATCTGTAATCTATTGTAATCCACAGCGTGTTGTAATCTGTAATCTATTGTAATCCACAGCGTGTCGCGTAACAAGTCGGAGAAGAAGAGACGAGACCAGTTCAATGTCCTCATCAAGGAGCTGGGCACCATGTTGCCTGGCATCACACGCAAGATGGACAAGTCCACCATCCTGCAGAAGAGCATCGACTTCCTGTGTAAACACAACGGTACCCGTCCCCTTTACTACCCCTTTCTGTTTCTACTTCCTGTTGTTGTGATGAATGTAAACAAACGGAGCTGTTGCTTTTGAGAGTCATGGACATATAACTAAAATGTTAATTATTCTTGAGTAATGTCATGAATATGTATATATATATACATTATTGAGGAGTGTACATTGAAGAAATGAGGAGCAAATAGTGTTTTAAAATAGAGTATTTTAGGTACCGGGGAATGTCCCTTTATGATCTTATCAGGATCAGAAGTTGACTGGTGAAGGTCCCTTTATGATCTTATCAGGATCAGAAGTTGACTGGTGAAGGTCCCTTAATGTTCTTATCAGGGTCAGAAGTTGACTGGTGAAGGTCCCTTTATGTTCTTATCAGGATCAGAAGTTGACTGGTGAAGGTCCCTTTATGATCTTATCAGGATCAGAAGTTGACTTTATTGTATAAATGGTGTATTCGGATGTATAATTTCTATATAGTATATTGTGCGTATTCTCACGTATATTTCTAAACACTATGATGTGTATGTGTCTCTAACAGAGATCTCTGCTCAGTCTGAGTCCAGTGAGATCAGACAGGACTGGAAACCTCCGTTCCTTAGCAACGAGGAGTTCACCCAGCTCATGCTGGAGGTGAGATACACAACATTACCCTACGATTACTACTACTGTACTACCCTACTAATACTACTACAATACTACCATACTATTACTAATATTACTACAGTATTACCCTACTACCACTACTACAGTACTACCCTACTAATACTACTACAATACTACCCTACGATTACTAATATTACTACAGTATTACCCTACTATTACTCCTACAGTACTACCCTACCATTATTAATACTACTACAGTACTACCTTACTAATACTAATATTACTACAGTACTACCCTACTATTATTAATACTACTACAGTATTACCCTACTATTACAGTACTACCCTACTAATACTACTACAATACTACCCTACTATTACTAATATTACTACAGTATTACCCTACTACTACTACTACTACAGTACTACCCTACTAATACTACTACAATACTACCCTACTATTACTAATATTACTACAGTATTACCCTACTACTACTACTACAGTACTACCCTACTAATACTACTACAATACTACCCTACGATTACTAATATTACTACAGTATTACCCTACTATTACTCCTACAGTACTACCCTACCATTATTAATACTACTACAGTACTACCTTACTAATACTAATATTACTACAGTACTACCCTACTATTATTAATACTACTACAGTATTACCCCACTATTACAGTACTACCCTACTAATACTACTACAATACTACCCTACTATTACTAATATTACTACAGTATTACCCTACTACTACTACTACTACTACAGTACTACCCTACTAATACTACTACAATACTACCCTACTATTACTAATATTACTACAGTATTACCCTACTATTACTCCTACAGTACTACCCTACTATTATTAATACTACAGTACTACCCTACTATTACAGTACTACCCTACTATTACTAATATTACTACAGTATTACCCTACTATTACTCCTACAGTACTACCCTACTATTATTAATACTACTACAGTACTACCCTACTAATACTAATATTACTACAGTACTACCCTACTATTATTAATACTACTACAGTATTACCCTACTATTACAGTACTACCCTACTATTACTAATATTACTACAGTATTACCCTACTACTACTACTACAGTACTACCCTACTAATACTACTACAATACTACCCTACTATTACTAACATTACTACAGTATTACCCTACTACTACAGTACTACCCTACTAATATTACTACAATACTACCCTACGATTACTAATATTACTACAGTATTACCCTACTATTACTCCTACAGTACTACCCTACTATTATTAATACTACTACAGTACTACCCTACTATTACAGTACTACCCTACTATTATTAATACTACTACAGTATTACCCTACTACTACAGTACTACCCTACTACTACAGTACTACCCTACTGTAACAGTCGTATTAACTAAACTGTAATGTTGTGTTGTAGGCTCTGGAATGACAGACTAGTTACAGTCGTATTAACTAATGACAGACTAGTTACAGTCGTATTAACTAAGCTGTAATGTTGTGTTGTAGGCTCTGGAATGACAAACTAGTTACAGTCGTATTAACTAATGACAGACTAGTTACAGTCGTATTAACTAAACTGTAATGTTGTGTTGTAGGCTCTGGAATGACAGACTAGTTACAGTCGTATTAACTAATGACAGACTAGTTACAGTCGTATTAACTAATGACAGACTAGTTACAGTCGTATTAACTAAACTGTTGTGTTGTGTTGTAGGCTCTGGAATGACAGACTAGTTACAGTCGTATTAACTAATGACAGACTAGTTACAGTCGTATTAACTAATGACAGACTAGTTACAGTCGTATTAACTAAGCTGTAATGTTGTGTTGGAGGCTCTGGATGGATTCTTCACAGTAGTAATACAGTATTACCCTACTATTATTAATACTACTACAGTACTACCCTACTATTACAGTACTACCCTACTATTATTAATACTACTTTCAGTATTACCCTACTATTACAGTACTACCCTACTACTACAGTACTACCCTACTGTAACAGTCGTATTAACTAAGCTGTAATGTTGTGTTGGAGGCTCTGGATGGATTCTTCATAGCGATAATGACAGACGGGAACATCATCTACGTCTCTGAGAGCGTCACCTCCTTACTGGAACACCTGCCGGTGAGTCGGACTGTCTGTGTTTCGATTCGTACCACAATACTATTGGACAGAAGGGTTTGGTTCCAATGCGCAGTACCACAATACTATTGGGCGGAAGGGTTTGGTTCCAATGCATAGTACCACAATACTATTGGACAGAAGGGTTTGGTTCCAATGCGCAGTACCACAATACTATTGGACAGAAGGGTTTGGTTCCAATGCGCAGTACCAAGAGCAGCATTATCTGATATAATTTGACCAGGTAAGTTGACTGAGAACACATGGTCATTTACAGCAACGACCTGGGGAAGAGTTACAGGGAGGAGGGGATAAATGAGCCAATAGGAAGCTGAGGATGATTAGGTGGCCATGATGGTTTGAGGGTCAGATTGGAAGTTTAGCCAGGACACCGGGGTTAACACCCCTACTCTTACGATGAGTACCATGGGATCTTTAGTGACCACAGAGAGTCACGACACCTGTTTAGCGTCCCATCTGAAAGACGGCACCCTACACAGGGCAATGTCCCCAATCACTGCCCTGGGGCATTGTTTTTTATTTTATTTTTTTAAGACCAGAAGAAAGAGTGCCTCCTACTGGCCCTTCAACACCACTTCCAGTAGCATCTGGTCTCCCATCCAGGGACCAATCAGGACCGACCCTGCTTAGCTTCTGAAACAAGCCATCAGTGGGATACATGGTGGTGTGCTGCTGGCATGCAATTAACTAATTACAATTATTTGTTTCCTACTTAAAAATGTACTTGGATGTTTGAAAGTGTACAATAAAATGTTTCTATACCTTCCCCAGTTGTGTTGAACTCAACGTGGTGTGTGTGTGTGTGTGTGTTGTGTTGTGTTGTGTTTGTGTTTGTGTGTGTGTGTTCCACAGTCGGACCTGCAGGACCAGAACCTGTTAAACTTCCTCCCCCTGAATGAACACTCGGAGGTGTACAAGGCTCTCTCCAAACACCCGTCCGACCCCGAGAGCCTCGGACCAGAGTACCTCAAGAGTGAGTAACACCCAATCACATTGCCACCTTATTGGCTGCTGGCCTATCACGTCGCTTCATATACACTGCCGTCCAATCAGATCACTTGTTATACACTGCAAGCAGTCATCTGCAAATATAATCGGCCATGTTGTATCTGTAAAAAAATCTGTAAACACTGTAAAAAAATGTTTTTAAGAGAAATGATTGTAAACGTAGTTAAGGTTGGTGTTCGTTGTGTTTGGTATTTTAATCGTGATTACAGCCAAGAACCAGCTGGAGTTTTGTTGCCACGTGCTGAGAGGAACCATCGACCCTAAAGAACCTGCCGTCTACGAACACGTCAAATTCACTGGCAACTTCAAGTCGCTGAACGACGGTGAGCGTCTGGTTTCCTTAGAAACTGGTCTTGTTTTATCAGCTGGAGAACAGAATAAACAGCTGTTAGTTTGATCATCTGTTCTGGTTTCTACTCCTGGTAACGCTCTCCTCTCCTCTCCCCTCCTCCCCCCTCTCCCTTCCTCTCCTCTCCCCTCCTCCCCCCTCTTCCTTCCTCTCCTCTCCTCTCCTCTCCTCTCTCTAGTCCCCAACACCACCAGGAATGGTTTAGCAGGAGTGTTACAGAGATCCCTACAACCTGCCTTTGATGACCTGGTCTGCTTCGTAGCCACCGTCAGGCTGGCTAAACCACAGTTCATCAAGGTGACATACACCACACACACACACACACACACACACACACACACACACACACACACACACACACACAAACACTAGCGCTGAGCAATTACTGCTTCTTGAGGTCGGTTCGGTTTCGGTTCGATTAATGAAAAAATAATCCTGGTTTTTCGATTTCAATAATTTATTTCTAAACATTAAATGCACTATGCATTATGTGGGTTGAACTCTGTAACAACACAGAAGTCCCATGATGCTTAGCGACGGTCCATTACTGCTTATTACTTATTAACCTTCAGATATTCACACTACTTTATTTTAATTAAATATTTAAGTTCTGTATGTTACATTTGGTTTATTTGATGACTTTATTATTTCTTTCCAAGTCATCGTCTCGTCTCTGTAGAGCTGCTGTCTGACAAAACACTATTTTAATATTTATTCGTAGTAAACAAGACATTATTTAATGACTGCTGAATATCAACTATCAATCACTTAGATGTGCAAAGGATTATGGCCATTGTAGTTAATTACCATGTTTTCTGCACTAAACTATGTAGAATATTGGCCTGTTGAAAACTACAACTCCCTACTACAACGCACAGTTCAGGCTTGATCTGATTTATCTCTAGAAAAACTACGCCTTGAGCTCACATTAAAAAAAAAAAACTGAACGAAATGGAATTCAAAAAAATTGAACCAACATTAGTCAGTTAGTTGTTTAAAAGCTCAAAATGAATCAACATTTTGGTTAATCGCTCAGCACACACACACACACACACACACACACACACACACACACACACACAAAATGAAGTAACAGAGAGTTGATGGTCAAGCCTATTTAACAAACAGTATTTAAACGCAACAAAGCTACACCTGCATATAGATATTTTTCTATATTATACACACTCACCGGACAGTTTATTAGGTACACCACCCTGTTCATTAAAATGGGTCACTCCTACAGACAGTGAGTCACGTGACCGGGGCTTGCTATATAAACCAGGCAGACAGGCTTCAAGGCATTCAGTTACTGTTCTATCGAACTTCAGAATGGGCAGAACTAGTGACCGTAGAGGCTTTGCGGTATGATCGTCGGTGCCAGGAGTCGGATCCAGTACCTCAGAAATGGACGCCCACCTGGGCTTTTCACGACTGTGTCTAGCGTTTACCGAGAACGGTGCGACAAAACGAGGAACGTCCAGTCAGCGGCAGTCCTGTGGGTGAAAACAGCTGGTTGATGAGAGAGGTCCAAGGAGAATGGCAGGAATGGTTGGAGCTAACAGGAGGGCCACAAACAGACAAATGGAGGTGCACTACAACCAACAGTGTGTTGAGCTAACAGGAGGGCCACAAACAGACACATGGAGGTGCACTACAACCAACAGTGGGTTGAGCTAACAGGAGGGCCACAAACAGACAAATGGAGGTGCACTACAACCAACAGTGGGTTGAGCTAACAGGAGGGCCACAAACAGACAAATGGAGGTGCCCTACAACCAACAGTGGGTGGAGCTAACAGGAGGGCCACAAACAGACAAATGGAGGCAGTACAACCAACAGTGGGTTGAGCTAACAGGAGGGCCACAAACAGACAAATGGAGGTGCACTACAACCAACAGTGTGTTGAGCTAACAGGAGGGCCACAAACAGACAAATGGAGGTGCACTACAACCAACAGTGTGTTGAGCTAACAGGAGGGCCACAAACAGACAAATGGAGGTGCACTACAACCAACAGTGGGTTGCAGAACGGCATCTCAGAACACACGACTCGTTGGTCCTTGTCAAGGACGGGCTGTTGCAGCAGACGACCAAATCAAATGTATTTATAAAGCCCTTCTTACATCAGTTGATATCTCAAAGTGCTGTACAGAAACCCAGCCTAAAACCCCCAAACAGCAAGCAATGCAGGTGTAGAAGTACGGTGGCTAGGAAAAACTCCCTAGAAAGGCCAGAAAACTAGGAAGAACCCTAGAGAGGAACCAGACCACTCCTGGTTCCACTCCTATCAGCTAAAAACAAGAAGAAGCAGCTCCAGTGGGCACCGCCATCAACAACACTGGACAATTGAGAAGTGGAAAAACATGGCCTGGAACGTGATAGATGATTTCAGTTTACTGGAGTCTCCTGGTCCGTCCCCAAGACCTCTACCCAATAGAGCAACGATGGGATGAGATGGAACGGGCTGTTCACAGCATGGGGCGGCAGGGTAGCCTAGTGGTTAGAACGTTGGACTAGTAACCGAAAGGTTGCAAGTTCGAATCCCCGAGCTGACAAGGTCTGTCGTTCTGCCCCTGAACAGGCAGTTAACCCACTGTTCCTAGGCCGTCATTGAAAATAAGAATAAAAAAATAAATAAAAAAAAGTGGACAGAAGGGTGTACCACCGCCCAATCTACAGCAACTGTGTGATGGCTGTGGGACGTTTCAGACACCTTGTAGAATCCATTCCCCCGAATAATTCGGGCTGTTCTGGAGGCAAAATGAGTCCGACCAGGTACTAGATTGTCTATCTATATTCAATCATCTATATCATATGTAATATATATTGATATCTATCTTGTTGTCTATCCCCCTCCATAGGAGATGTGTACAGTGACGGAGCCCAATGAAGAGTTCACCTCCCGACACAGTCTGGAGTGGAAGTTCTTATTCCTAGACCACAGGTAACACAGTCTGGAGTGGAAGTTCTTATTACTAGACCACAGATAACACAGCCTCTAGTAGTTCTTATTCCTAGACCACAGGTAACACAGTCTCTAGTAGTTATTATTCCTAGACCACAGGTAACACAGTCTGGAGTGGAAGTTCTTATTCCTAGACCACAGGTAACACAGTCTGGAGTGGAAGTTCTTATTCCTAGACCACAGGTAACACAGTCTGGAGTGGAAGTTCTTATTCCTAGACCACAGGTAACACAGTCTGGAGTGGAAGTTCTTATTCCTAGACCACAGGTAACACAGTCTCTAGTAGTTCTTATTACTAGACCACAGGTAACACAGTCTCTAGTAGTTCTTATTCCTAGACCACAGGTAACACAGTCTGGAGTGGAAGTTCTTATTCCTAGACCACAGGTAACACAGTCTGGAGTGGAAGTTCTTATTCCTAGACCACAGGTAACACAGTCTGGAGTGGAAGTTATTATTCCTAGACCACATGTAACACAGTCTCTAGTAGTTATTATTACTAGACCACAGGTAACACAGTCTCTAGTAGTTATTATTCCTAGACCACAGGTAACACAGTCTGGAGTGGAAGTTCCTATTCCTAGACCACAGGTAACACAGTCTGGAGTGGAAGTTCTTATTCCTAGACCACAGGTAACACAGCCTCTAGTAGTTATTATTCCTAGACCACAGGTAACACCGTCTGGAGTGGAAGTTCTTATTCCTAGACCACAGGTAACACAGTCTGGAGTGGAAGTTCTTATTACTAGACCACAGGTAACACAGTCTCTAGTAGTTCTTATTCCTAGACCACAGGTAACACAGTCTCTAGTAGTTCTTATTCCTAGACCACAGGTAACACAGTCTGGAGTGGAAGTTCTTATTCCTAGACCACAGGTAACACAGTCTGGAGTGGAAGTTCTTATTCCTAGACCACAGGTAACACAGTCTCTAGTAGTTCTTATTCCTAGACCACAGGTAACACAGTCTGGAGTGGAAGTTCTTATTCCTAGACCACAGGTAACACAGTCTGGAGTGGAAGTTATTATTCCTAGATCACAGGTAACACAGTCTCTAGTAGTTATTATTACTAGACCACAGGTAACACAGTCTCTAGTAGTTATTATTCCTAGACCACAGGTAACACAGTCTGGAGTGGAAGTTCCTATTCCTAGACCACAGGTAACACAGTCTGGAGTGGAAGTTCTTATTCCTAGACCACAGGTAACACAGCCTCTAGTAGTTCTTATTCCTAGACCACAGGTAACACAGTCTGGAGTGGAAGTTCTTATTCCTAGACCACAGGTAACACAGTCTGGAGTGGAAGTTCTTATTACTAGACCAAAGGTAACACAGTCTCTAGTAGTTCTTATTCCTAGACCACAGGTAACACAGTCTGGAGTGGAAGTTCTTATTCCTAGACCACAGGTAACACAGTCTGGAGTGGAAGTTCTTATTCCTAGACCACAGGTAACACAGTCTGGAGTGGAAGTTCTTATTCCTAGACCACAGGTAACACAGTCTGGAGTGGAAGTTCTTACTACTAGACCACAGGTAACACAGTCTCTAGTAGTTCTTATTCCTAGACTACAGGTAACACAGTCTGGAGTGGAAGTTCTTATTCCTAGACCACAGGTAACACAGTCTGGAGTGGAAGTTCTTATTTCTAGACCACAGGTAACACAGTCTCTAGTAGTTCTTATTCCTAGACCACAGGTAACACAGTCTCTAGTAGTTCTTATTCCTAGACCACAGGTAACACAGTCTCTAGTAGTTCCTATTCCTAGACCACAGGTAACACAGTCTCTAGTAGTTCTTATTCCTAGACCACAGGTAACACAGTCTGTAGTGGAAGTTCCTATTCCTAGACCACAGGTAACACAGTCTCTAGTAGTTCTTATTCCTAGACCACAGGTAACACAGTCTCTAGTAGTTCTTATTCCTAGACCACAGGTAACACAGTCTCTAGTAGTTCTTATTCCTAGACCACAGGTAACACAGTCTCTAGTAGTTCTTATTCCTAGACCACAGGTAACACAGCCTCTAGTAGTTATTATTCCTAGACCACAGGTAACACCGTCTGGAGTGGAAGTTCTTATTCCTAGACCACAGGTAACACAGTCTGGAGTGGAAGTTCTTATTACTAGACCACAGGTAACACAGTCTCTAGTATTTCTTATTCCTAGACCACAGGTAACACAGTCTCTAGTAGTTCTTATTCCTAGACCACAGGTAACACAGTCTGGAGTGGAAGTTCTTATTCCTAGACCACAGGTAACACAGTCTGGAGTGGAAGTTCTTATTCCTAGACCACAGGTAACACAGTCTCTAGTAGTTCTTATTCCTAGACCACAGGTAACACAGTCTGGAGTGGAAGTTCTTATTCCTAGACCACAGGTAACACAGTCTGGAGTGGAAGTTATTATTCCTAGATCACAGGTAACACAGTCTCTAGTAGTTATTATTACTAGACCACAGGTAACACAGTCTCTAGTAGTTCTTATTCCTAGACCACAGGTAACACAGTCTGGAGTGGAAGTTCCTATTCCTAGACCACAGGTAACACAGTCTGGAGTGGAAGTTCTTATTCCTAGACCACAGGTAACACAGCCTCTAGTAGTTCTTATTCCTAGACCACAGGTAACACAGTCTGGAGTGGAAGTTCTTATTCCTAGACCACAGGTAACACAGTCTGGAGTGGAAGTTCTTATTACTAGACCACAGGTAACACAGTCTCTAGTAGTTCTTATTCCTAGACCACAGGTAACACAGTCTGGAGTGGAAGTTCTTATTCCTAGACCACAGGTAACACAGTCTGGAGTGGAAGTTCTTATTCCTAGACCACAGGTAACACAGTCTGGAGTGGAAGTTCTTATTCCTAGACCACAGGTAACACAGTCTGGAGTGGAAGTTCTTACTACTAGACCACAGGTAACACAGTCTCTAGTAGTTCTTATTCCTAGACTACAGGTAACACAGTCTGGAGTGGAAGTTCTTATTCCTAGACCACAGGTAACACAGTCTGGAGTGGAAGTTCTTA
>NC_092156.1:75928115-75948115 GCF_045791955.1 Oncorhynchus clarkii lewisi | reverse complement strand
GAGGTGACTTGTTCTGTCTCTCTGTGTAACTATGGAGAGGTGACTTGTTCTGTCTCTCTGTGTAGCTATGGAGAGGTGACTTGTTCTGTCTCTCTGTGTAGCTATGGAGAGGTGACTTGTTCTGTTCTCTGTGTAGCTATGGAGAGGTGACTTGTTCTGTCTCTCTGTGTAACTATGGAGAGGTGACTTGTTCTGTTCTCTGTGTAGCTATGGAGAGGTGACTTGTTCTGTCTCTCTGTGTAACTATGGAGAGGTGACTTGTTCTGTCTCTCTGTGTAGCTATGGAGAGGTGACTTGTTCTGTCTCTCTGTGTAGCTATGGAGAGGTGACTTGTTCTGTCTCTCTGTGTAACTATGGAGAGGTGACTTGTTCTGTCTCTCTGTGTAGCTATGGAGAGGTGACTTGTTCTGTCTCTCTGTGTAACTATGGAGAGGTGACTTGTTATGTTCTCTGTGTAACTATGGAGAGGTGACTTGTTCTGTCTCTCTGTGTAACTATGGAGAGGTGACTTGTTCTGTCTCTCTGTGTAGCTATGGAGAGGTGACTTGTTCTGTCTCTCTGTGTAACTATGGAGAGGTGACTTGTTCTGTTCTCTGTGTAGCTATGGAGAGGTGACTTGTTCTGTTCTCTGTGTAACTATGGAGAGGTGACTTGTTCTGTCTCTCTGTGTAACTATGGAGAGGTGACTTGTTCTGTCTCTCTGTGTAACTATGGAGAGGTGACTTGTTCTGTCTCTCTGTGTAACTATGGAGAGGTGACTTGTTCTGTCTCTCTGTGTAACTATGGAGAGGTGACTTGTTCTGTTCTCTGTGTAACTATGGAGAGGTGACTTGTTCTGTCTCTCTGTGTAACTATGGAGAGGTGACTTGTTCTGTCTCTCTGTGTAACTATGGAGAGGTGACTTGTTCTGTCTCTCTGTGTAACTATGGAGAGGTGACTTGTTCTGTTCTCTGTGTAGCTATGGAGAGGTGACTTGTTCTGTTCTCTGTGTAGCTATGGAGAGGTGACTTGTTCTGTCTCTCTGTGTAACTATGGAGAGGTGACTTGTTTTGTCTCTCTGTGTAGCTATGGAGAGGTGACTTGTTCTGTCTCTCTGTGTAACTATGGAGTGGTGACTTGTTCTGTTCTCTGTGTAGCTATGGAGAGGTGACTTGTTATGTTCTCTGTGTAGCTATGGAGAGGTGACTTGTTCTGTCTCTGTGTAGCTATGGAGAGGTGACTTGTTCTGTCTCTCTGTGTAGCTATGGAGAGGTGACTTGTTCTGTCTCTCTGTGTAGCTATGGAGAGGTGACTTGTTCTGTCTCTCTGTGTAGTTATGGAGAGGTGACTTGTTCTGTCTCTCTGTGTAGCTATGGAGAGGTGACTTGTTCTGTCTCTCTGTGTAACTATGGAGAGGTGACTTGTTCTGTCTCTCTGTGTAACTATGGAGAGGTGACTTGTTCTGTCTCTCTGTGTAGCTATGGAGAGGTGACTTGTTATGTTCTCTGTGTAACTATGGAGAGGTGACTTGTTCTGTCTCTCTGTGTAACTATGGAGAGGTGACTTGTTCTGTCTCTCTTTGTAACTATGGAGAGGTGACTTGTTCTGTCTCTCTGTGTAACTATGGAGAGGTGACTTGTTCTGTCTCTCTGTGTAGCTATGGAGAGGTGACTTGTTCTGTCTCTCTGTGTAACTATGGAGAGGTGACTTGTTCTGTTCTCTGTGTAGCTATGGAGAGGTGACTTGTTCTGTTCTCTGTGTAGCTATGGAGAGGTGACTTGTTCTGTCTCTCTGTGTAACTATGGAGAGGTGACTTGTTCTGTTCTCTGTGTAGCTATGGAGAGGTGACTTGTTCTGTCTCTCTGTGTAACTATGGAGAGGTGACTTGTTCTGTCTCTCTGTGTAGCTATGGAGAGGTGACTTGTTCTGTCTCTCTGTGTAACTATGGAGAGGTGACTTGTTCTGTCTCTCTGTGTAGCTATGGAGAGGTGACTTGTTATGTTCTCTGTGTAACTATGGAGAGGTGACTTGTTCTGTCTCTCTGTGTAACTATGGAGAGGTGACTTGTTCTGTCTCTCTTTGTAACTATGGAGAGGTGACTTGTTCTGTCTCTCTGTGTAACTATGGAGAGGTGACTTGTTCTGTCTCTCTGTGTAGCTATGGAGAGGTGACTTGTTCTGTCTCTCTGTGTAACTATGGAGAGGTGACTTGTTCTGTCTCTCTGTGTAACTATGGAGAGGTGACTTGTTCTGTCTCTCTGTGTAGCTATGGAGAGGTGACTTGTTCTGTCTCTCTGTGTAGCTATGGAGAGGTGACTTGTTCTGTTCTCTGTGTAACTATGGAGAGGTGACTTGTTCTGTTCTCTGTGTAACTATGGAGAGGTGACTTGTTCTGTTCTCTGTGTAGCTATGGAGAGGTGACTTGTTCTGTCTCTCTGTGTAGCTATGGAGAGGTGACTTGTTCTGTTCTCTGTGTAGCTATGGAGAGGTGACTTGTTCTGTTCTCTGTGTAGCTATGGAGAGGTGACTTGTTCTGTTCTCTGTGTAGCTATGGAGAGGTGACTTCTTCTGTCTCTCTGTGTAGCTATGGAGAGGTGACTTGTTCTGTCTCTCTGTGTAGCTATGGAGAGGTGACTTGTTCTGTCTCTCTGTGTAGCTATGGAGAGGTGACTTGTTCTGTTCTCTGTGTAGCTACGCGGAGGTGAGGGCAGAGCAGCGTAGAGAGCTGGGTATCATTGAAGAGCCCCCCCCTGAGGTAACTGTGGACAAGGTGAGATGCATCACCATATTGATGTGTATTTTCCCTCTTTCATATTAATGTAACTATGACTGTCTAAGTGGTAGATATCTATCTGTTATTAATGTAACTAGGACTGTCTAAGTGGTAGATATCTATCTGTTATTAATATAACTAGGGCTGTCTAAGTGATATCTATCTGTTATTAATATAACTCTGTCTAAGTGGTAGATATCTATCTGTTATTAATATAACTAGGGCTGTCTAAGTGGTAGATATCTATCTGTTATTAATGTAACTAGGGCTGTCTAAGTGATAGATATCTATCTGTTATTAATATAACTAGGGCTGTCTAAGTGGTAGATATCTATCTGTTATTAATATAACTAGGACTGTCTAAGTGGTAGATATCTATCTGTTATTAATATAACTAGGACTGTCTAAGTGATATCTATCTGTTATTAATATAACTCTGTCTAAGTGGTAGATATCTGTTATTAATATAACTAGGGCTGTCTAAGTGGTAGATATCTGTTATTAATATAACTCTGTCTAAGTGATATCTATCTGTTATTAATATAACTAGGGCTGTCTAAGTGATATCTATCTGTTATTAATATAACTCTGTCTAAGTGGTAGATATCTGTTATTAATATAACTAGGGCTGTCTAAGTGGTAGATATCTGTTATTAATATAACTCTGTCTAAGTGGTAGATATCTGTTATTAATATAACTCTGTCTAAGTGGTAGATATCTGTTATTAATATAACTAGGACTGTCTAAGTGGTAGATGTCTAGCTACCTCCATTGTGATTAGTTCCTTCTCCTCTCTCCTCCCTGAAGCAGAGTCAAGACAGTGGATCTGAGTCTCAGCTCAACACAGTTTCCAGCCTAAAAGAGGCCCTGGAACGCTTTGACCGTAGCCACACCCCCTCCTCCACCTCTCTGTCCTCACACAAGACCTCCTCACAGCTCTCAGACAACACCTGTACCTGTAAGAGCACACACACACACACACACACACACACACACACACACACACACACACACACAGACCACACACAGACCACACACAGACCACACACACACACAAACACACACAGACACACACACACATCTCAGACCACTCACACATCAGTATCTCTGACTATAATAGGATCTCTCATCTCCATAGCAACAGCCTCCAAGCTCCACATGGACATGGCCACGCCCCCTCGTCAGTCACATGTTGCCTCCACCATTGAGATGACATCACAGAGACGCTCCTCCATCAGCAGCCAGGTAAGCCCTGATTGGACAGAATGCGACTGGACAGAAAGTGATTGGACAGAACCCCCCCCCCAAAAATAAGCAAGTTTGTTTTGACTGGGCGATTGGGTGAGTCCAACAGGTGCTATTAAAATACATAATGAATTGAATCTGTTGTGGAGGAGCAGGACATGACCAGGTCCAATTCAACCTGAGATGAATCTAAATTGAATCGACTCTGAATCAACTGCAACTGAATCAAACTCGCACGGTATCTGTTGTCTGTGTTGGTGTGCGTGTGTAGTCTATGAGTTCTCAGACCACGGGACACAGTGTGGCTCCCGTCCATCCTGTGATACAACAACACCAACAACAAGAGGTGAGAAACGCCCGTCTATCTACCCTATTCACCTGGTACCCATCTATCCAAGGTTACAGCCCTATATAGTGCACTACTTTTGACTTTGCCCTATGGAGCCTGGTGAAAAGTAGTGTACTAAATAGTGAATAGGGTGCTTATTTGGGACACCACTTAAGTGTGACGATCCTACAGCCATTCAGTACTAGTATGTCAGACAGCAGAACCTCTCTACAGCCATTCAGTACTAGTATGTCAGACAGCAGAACCTCTCTACAGCCATTCAGACAGCAGACAGCAGAACCTCCCTACAGCCATTCAGTACTAGTATGTCAGACAGCAGAACCTCTCTACAGCCATTCAGACAGCAGACAGCAGAACCTCCCTACAGCCATTCAGTACTAGTATGTCAGACAGCAGAACCTCTCTACAGCCATTCAGACAGCAGACAGCAGAACCTCCCTACAGCCATTCAGTACTAGTATGTCAGACAGCAGAACCTCCCTACAGCCATTCAGTACTAGTATGTCAGACAGCAGAACCTCTCTACAGCCATTCAGACAGCAGAACCTCTCTACACCCATTCAGACAGCAGAACCTCCCTACAGCCATTCAGACAGCAGAACCTCCCTACAGCCATTCAGACAGCAGAACCTCCCTACAGCCATTCAGTACTAGTATGTCAGACAGCAGAACCTCTCTACAGCCATTCAGACAGCAGAACCTCTCTACAGCCATTCAGACAGCAGAACCTCTCCACAGCCATTCAGACAGCAGAACCTCCCTACAGCCATTCAGACAGCAGACAGCAGAACCTCTCTACAGCCATTCAGTACTAGTATGTCAGACAGCAGAACCTCTCTACAGCCATTCAGACAGCAGAACCTCTCTACAGCCATTCAGACAGCAGACAGCAGAACCTCCCTCCAGCCATTCAGACAGCAGACAGCAGAATCTCCCTACAGCCATTCAGTACTAGTATGTCAGACAGCAGAACCTCCCTCCAGCCATTCAGTACTAGTATGTCAGACAGCAGAACCTCCCTACAGCTATTCAGTACTAGTATGTCAGACAGCAGAACCTCCCTACAGCTATTCAGTACTAGTATGTCAGACAGCAGAACCTCCCTCCAGCCATTCAGACAGCAGAACCTCCCTCCAGCCATTCAGTACTAGTATGTCAGACAGCAGAACCTCCCTACAGCTATTCAGTACTAGTATGTCAGACAGCAGAACCTCTCTACAGCCATTCAGACAGCAGAACCTCTCTACAGCCATTCAGACAGCAGAACCTCTCTACACCCATTCAGACAGCAGAACCTCCCTACAGCCATTCAGACAGCAGACAGCAGAACCTCCCTACAGCCATTCAGTACTAGTATGTCAGACAGCAGAACCTCTCTACAGCCATTCAGACAGCAGAACCTCTCTACAGCCATTCAGACAGCAGAACCTCTCTACAGCCATTCAGACAGCAGAACCTCCCTACAGCCATTCAGACAGCAGACAGCAGAACCTCTCTACAGCCATTCAGTACTAGTATGTCAGACAGCAGAACCTCTCTACAGCCATTCAGACAGCAGAACCTCTCTACAGCCATTCAGACAGCAGACAGCAGAACCTCCCTCCAGCCATTCAGACAGCAGACAGCAGAATCTCCCTACAGCCATTCAGTACTAGTATGTCAAACAGCAGAACCTCCCTCCAGCCATTCAGTACTAGTATGTCAGACAGCAGAACCTCTCTACAGCCATTCAGTACTAGTATGTCAGACAGCAGAACCTCCCTACAGCTATTCAGTACTAGTATGTCAGACAGCAGAACCTCCCTACAGCTATTCAGTACTAGTATGTCAGACAGCAGAACCTCCCTCCATCCATTCAGTACTAGTATGTCAGACAGCAGAACCTCCCTCCATCCATTCAGTAGTAGTATGTCAGACAGCAGAACCTCCCTCCAGCCATTCAGCACTAGTATGGCAGACAGCAGAACCTCTCTCCAGCCATTCAGTACTAGTATGTCAGACAGCAGAACCTCCCTCCATCCATTCAGTACTAGTATGTCAGACAGCAGAACCTCCCTCCAGCCATTCAGCACTAGTATGTCAGACAGCAGAACCTCCCTCCAGCCATTCAGTACTAGTATGTCAGACAGCAGAACCTCCCTCCAGCGATTCAGCACTAGTATGTCAGACAGCAGAACCTCCCTCCAGCGATTCAGCACTAGTATGTCAGACAGCAGAACCTCCCTCCAGCGATTCAGTACTAGTATGTCAGACAGCAGAACCTCCCTCCAGCGATTCAGCACTAGTATGTCAGACAGCAGAACCTCCCTCCAGCGATTCAGCACTAGTATGTCAGACAGCAGAACCTCCCTCCAGCTATTCAGTACTAGTATGTCAGACAGCAGAACCTCCCTCCAGCGATTCAGTACTAGAATGTCAGACAGCAGAACCTCCCTCCAGCCATTCAGCACTAGTATGTCAGACAGCAGAACCTCCCTCCAGCCATTCAGACAGCAGACAGCAGAACCTCTCTACAGCCATTCAGACAGCAGAACCTCCCTCCAGCGATTCAGCACTAGTATGTCAGACAGCAGAACCTCCCTCCAGCCATTCAGCACTAGTATGTCAGACAGCAGAACCTCCCTCCAGCCATTCAGCACTAGTATGTCAGACAGCAGAACCTCCCTCCAGCCATTCAGCACTAGTATGTCAGACAGCAGAACCTCCCTCCAGCCATTCAGCACTAGTATGTCAGACAGCAGAACCTCCCTCCATCCATTCAGCACTAGTATGTCAGACAGCAGAACCTCCCTCCAGCCATTCAGCACTAGTATGTCAGACAGCAGAACCTCCCTCCAGCCATTCAGCACTAGTATGTCAGACAGCAGAACCTCCCTCCATCCATTCAGCACTAGTATGTCAGACAGCAGAACCTCCCTCCATCCATTCAGCACTAGTATGTCAGACAGCAGAACCTCCCTCCAGCCATTCAGCACTAGTATGTCAGACAGCAGAACCTCCCTCCAGCCATTCAGTACTAGTATGTCAGACAGCAGAACCTCCCTCCAGCCATTCAGTACTAGTATGTCAGACAGCAGAACCTCCCTCCAGCCATTCAGTACTAGTATGTCAGACAGCAGAACCTCCCTCCAGCCATTCAGACAGCAGACAGCAGAACCTCCCTCCAGCCATTCAGTACTAGTATGTCAGACAGCAGAACCTCTCTACAGCCATTCAGACAGCAGAACCTCTCTACAGCCATTCAGACAGCAGAACCTCTCTACAGCCATTCAGACAGCAGAACCTCCCTCCAGCCATTCAGACAGCAGAACCTCCCTCCAGCCATTCAGACAGCAGAACCTCCCTCCAGCCATTCAGTACTAGTATGTCAGACAGCAGAACCTCCCTCCAGCCATTCAGACAGCAGAACCTCCCTCCAGCCATTCAGTACTAGTATGTCAGACAGCAGAACCTCCCTCCAGCCATTCAGCACTAGTATGTCAGACAGCAGAACCTCTCTACAGCCATTCAGTACTAGTATGTCAGACAGCAGAACCTCCCTCCAGCCATTCAGTACTAGTATGTCAGACAGCAGAACCTCCCTCCAGCCATTCAGTACTAGTATGTCAGACAGCAGAACCTCCCTCCAGCCATTCAGTACTAGTATGTCAGACAGCAGAACCTCTCTCCAGCCATTCAGTACTAGTATGTCAGACAGCAGAACCTCCCTCCAGCCATTCAGTACTAGTATGTCAGACAGCAGAACCTCCCTCCATCCATTCAGACAGCAGAACCTCCCTCCATCCATTCAGACAGCAGAACCTCCCTCCATCCATTCAGTACTAGTATGTCAGACAGCAGAACCTCTCTCCAGCCATTCAGTACTAGTATGTCAGACAGCAGAACCTCTCTCCAGCCATTCAGTACTAGTATGTCAGACAGCAGAACCTCCCTCCAGCCATTCAGTACTAGTATGTCAGACAGCAGAACCTCCCTCCATCCATTCAGACAGCAGAACCTCCCTCCATCCATTCAGTACTAGTATGTCAGACAGCAGAACCTCCCTCCATCCATTCAGACAGCAGAACCTCCCTCCATCCATTCAGCACTAGTATGTCAGACAGCAGAACCTCCCTCCATCCATTCAGCACTAGTATGTCAGACAGCAGAACCTCCCTCCAGCCATTCAGCACTAGTATGTCAGACAGCAGAACCTCCCTACAGCCATTCAGTACTAGTATGTCAGACAGCAGAACCTCCCTCCAGCCATTCAGTACTAGTATGTCAGACAGCAGAACCTCCCTACAGCCATTCAGTACTAGTATGTCAGACAGCAGAACCTCCCTCCATCCATTCAGTACTAGTATGTCAGACAGCAGAACCTCCCTCCAGCCATTCAGCACTAGTATGTCAGACAGCAGAACCTCCCTCCAGCCATTCAGCACTAGTATGTCAGACAGCAGAACCTCCCTCCAGCCATTCAGCACTAGTATGTCAGACAGCAGAACCTCCCTCCATCCATTCAGTACTAGTATGTCAGACAGCAGAACCTCCCTCCAGCCATTCAGTACTAGTATGTCAGACAGCAGAACCTCCCTCCAGCCATTCAGTACTAGTATGTCAGACAGCAGAACCTCCCTCCAGCCATTCAGTACTAGTATGTCAGACAGCAGAACCTCCCTCCATCCATTCAGTACTAGTATGTCAGACAGCAGAACCTCCCTCCAGCCATTCAGTACTAGTATGTCAGACAGCAGAACCTCCCTCCAGCCATTCAGTACTAGTATGTCAGACAGCAGAACCTCCCTCCAGCGATTCAGACAGCAGACAGCAGAACCTCCCTCCAGCCATTCAGTACTAGTATGTCAGACAGCAGAACCTCCCTACAGCCATTCAGTACTAGTATGTCAGACAGCAGAACCTCCCTCCATCCATTCAGACAGCAGAACCTCCCTACAGCCATTCAGTACTAGTATGTCAGACAGCAGAACCTCCCTCCAGCCATTCAGACAGCAGAACCTCCCTACAGCCATTCAGTACTAGTATGTCAGACAGCAGAACCTCCCTCCAGCCATTCAGTACTAGTATGTCAGACAGCAGAACCTCCCTACAGCCATTCAGACAGCAGAACCTCCCTCCATCCATTCAGACAGCAGACAGCAGAACCTCCCTACAGCCATTCAGTACTAGTATGTCAGACAGCAGAACCTCCCTCCATCCATTCAGACAGCAGAACCTCCCTACAGCCATTCAGTACTAGTATGTCAGACAGCAGAACCTCCCTCCAGCCATTCAGACAGCAGAACCTCCCTACAGCCATTCAGTACTAGTATGTCAGACAGCAGAACCTCCCTCCAGCCATTCAGTACTAGTATGTCAGACAGCAGAACCTCCCTCCAGCCATTCAGACAGCAGAACCTCCCTCCAGCCATTCAGACAGCAGAACCTCCCTCCAGCCATTCAGACAGCAGAACCTCCCTCCAGCCATTCAGACAGCAGAACCTCCCTCCAGCCATTCAGACAGCAGAACCTCCCTCCAGCCATTCAGACAGCAGTCAGCAGAACCTATTGTAGCCTGGCGCTGCTTGCTGGTCATATAACATGGTGGGAACAATCTTTCTCCCTCTGTTTCCCTCTCTCTCTTCCCCCGTTACTCCCCCCTCCAACCCCAAGCCGGTGCTAGAGTTCTCAGCCCAGGTGAATGCTATGCAGCACCTAAAGGACCAGCTGGAGCAGAGGACCAGGATGATTCAGGCCAACATCCAGAGACAGCAGGATGAACTCCGAGCCATACAGGACCAACTACACAGAGTACAGCCCCCAGCCATACAGGACCAACTACACAGAGTACAGCCCCCAGCCATACAGGACCAACTACACAGAGTACAGCCCCCAGCCATACAGGTAGGAGATATAGACCCCATACAGGTAGGATGTATATATATTGACCCCATACAGGTAGGATATATATATATATATTGACCCCATACAGGTAGGAGATATATAGACCCCATACAGGTAGGATGTATATATATTTACCCCATACAGGTAGGATATATATATTGACCCCATACAGGTAGGATGGATATATATTGACCCCATACAGGTAGGATATATATATTGACCCCATACAGGTAGGATATATATATTTACTCCATACAGGTAGGATGGATATATATTGACCCCATACAGGTAGGATATATATATATATATATATATATATTGACCCCATACAGGTAGGATATATATATATATATATTGACCCCATACAGGTAGGATATATATATTGACCCCATACAGGTAGGATATATATATATTGACCCCATACAGGTAGGATATATATATATATATATATATATATATATTGACCCCATACAGGTAGGATATATATATATTGACCCCATACAGGTAGGATATATATATATTGACCCCATACAGGTAGGATATATATTGACCCCATACAGGTAGGATATATATATATTGACCCCATACAGGTAGGATATATATATTGACCCCATACAGGTAGGATATATATATTTACCCCATACAGGTAGGATGGATATATATTGACCCCATACAGGTAGGATATATATATTTACCCCATACAGGTAGGATGGATATATATTGACCCCATACAGGTAGGATATATATATATATATATATATATATATATAGACCCCATACAGTTAGGAGAAATATAGACCCCATACAGGTAGGAGAAATATAGACCCCATACAGGTAGGAGATATATAGACCCCATACAGGTAGGATATATATATATTGACCCCATACAGGTAGGATATATATATATTGACCCCATACAGGTAGGATATATATTGACCCCATACAGGTAGGATATATATATATTGACCCCATACAGGTAGGATATATATATTGACCCCATACAGGTAGGATATATATATTTACCCCATACAGGTAGGATGGATATATATTGACCCCATACAGGTAGGATATATATATATATATATATATATATATATATATATATATATATATATATATATATATATATATATATTGACCCCATACAGGTAGGATATATATATATATATTGACCCCATACAGGTAGGATATATATATATAGACCGCATACAGGTAGAATATATATATATATATATATTGACCCCATACAGGTAGGATATATATATATTGACCCCATACAGGTAGGATATATATATATAGACCGCATACAGGTAGGATATATATTGACCCCATACAGGTAGGAGATATATAGACCCCATACAGGTAGGATATATATATTGACCCCATACAGGTAGGATATATATATATTGACCCCATACAGGTAGGATATATATATATAGACCGCATACAGGTAGAATATATATATATATATAGACCCCATACAGGTAGAATATATATATATATATAGACTCCATACAGGTAGGAGATATATAGACCCCATACAGGTAGGAGGTATATAGACCCCATACAGGTAGGAGAAATATAGACCCCATACAGGTAGGAGATATATAGACCCCATACAGGTAGGAGGTATATAGACCCCATACAGGTAGGAGGTATATAGACCCTATACAGGTAGGAGATATATGGACCCCATACAGGTAGGAAATATATAGACCCCATACAGGTAGAAGATATATAGACCCCATACAGGTAGGAGATATATAGACCCCATACAGGTAGGAGAAATATAGACCCCATACAGGTAGGAGAAATATAGACCCCATACAGGTAGGAGATACAGTGCCTTGCGAAAGTATTCGGCCCCCTTGAACTTTGCGACCTTTTGCCACATTTCAGGCTTCAAACATAAAGATATAAAACTGTATTTTTGTGTGAAGAATCAACAACAAGTGGGACACAATCATGAAGTGGAACGTCATTTATTGGATATTTCAAACTTTTTTAACAAATCAAAAACTGAAAAATTGGGCGTGCAAAATTATTCAGCCCCTTTACTTTCAGTGCAGCAAACTCTCTCCAGAAGTTCAGTGAGGATCTCTGAATGATCCAATGTTGACCTAAATGACTAATGATGATAAATACAATCCACCTGTGTGTAATCAAGTCTCTGTATAAATGCACCTGCACTGTGATGGTCTCAGAGGTCCGTTAAAAGCGCAGAGAGCATCATGAAGAACAAGGAACACACCAGGCAGGTCCGAGATACTGTTGTGAAGAAGTTTAAAGCCGGATTTGGATACAAAAAGATTTCCCAAGCTTTAAACATCCCAAGGAGCACTGTGCAAGCGATAATATTGAAATGGAAGGAGTATCAGACCACTGCAAATCTACCAAGACTGGCCGTCCCTCTAAACTTTCAGCTCATACAAGGAGAAGACTGATCAGAGATGCAGCCAAGAGGCCCATGATCACTCTGGATGAACTGCAGAGATCTACAGCTGAGGTGGGAGACTCTGTCCATAGGACAACAATCAGTCGTATATAGCACAAATCTGGCCTTTATGGAAGAGTGGCAAGAAGAAAGCCATTTCTTAAAGATATCCATAAAAAGTGTAGTTTAAAGTTTGCCACAAGCCACCTGGGAGACACACCAAACATGTGGAAGAAGGAGCTCTGGTCAGATGAAACCAAAATTGAACTTTTTGGCAACAATGCCAAATGTTATGTTTGGCGTAAAAGCAACACAGCTCATCACCCTGAACATACCATCCCCACTGTCAAACATGGTAGTGGCAGCATCATGGTTTGGGCCTGCTTTTCTTCAGCAGGGACAGGGAAGATGGTTAAAATTGATGGGAGGATGGATGGAGCCAAATACAGGACCATTCTGGAAGAAAACCTGATGGAGTCTGCAAAAGACCTGAGACTGGGACGGAGATTTGTCTTCCAACAAGACAATGATCCAAAACATAAAGCAAAATCTACAATGGAATGGTTCAAAAATAAACATATCCAAAAATAAACATATCCAGACCTGAATCCAATCGAGAATCTGTGGAAAGAACTGAAAACTGCTGTTCACAAATGCTCTCCATCCAACCTCACTGAGCTCGAGCTGTTTTGCAAGGAGGAATGGGAAAAAATGTCAGTCTCTCGATGTGCAAAACTGATAGAGACATACCCCAAGCGACTTACAGCTGTAATCACAGCAAAAGGTGGCGCTACAAAGTATTAACTTAAGGGGGCTGAATAATTTTGCACGCCCAATTTTTCAGTTTTTGATTTGTTAAAAAAGTTTGAAATATCCAATAAATGTCGTTCCACTTCATGATTGTGTCCCACTTGTTGTTGATTCTTCACAAAAAAATACAGTTTTATATCTTTATGTTTGAAGCCTGAAATGTGGCAAAAGGTCGCAAAGTTCAAGGGGGCCGAATACTTTCGCAAGGCACTGTAGGACCAGCTACACAGAGCACAGCCTTCAGCCATACAGGTAGGATATATATTGACCCCATATAGGACCAGCTACACAGAGCACAGCCTTCAGCCATACAGGTAGGATATATATAGACCCCATACAGGTAGAATATATATATATATATATAGACCCCATACAGGTAGAATATATATATATAGACCCCATACAGGTAGGAGATATATAGACCCCATACAGGTAGGAGGTATATAGACCCCATACAGGTAGGATATATACACAGACAGATTTGCACAGACACACACAGAAATAAACACGCACATTGAGACCCGTATGATTGACAACTGTTGTTTCCGTGGTGATAGATGTTCGTGCAGCAGCCTGGCGGAGCTTTGAATGTCCAGCTGCCTCAGGTGGGGGTGGTGCCACAGGGAGCAGTTCTGACCAATCAGGTGCAGCAGACTGTCCTAAACCCAGCCCACACAGGAAGTCAGCTCACCATTCAGCAGCAGCAGTCACCTCCTCCTCAACAGAACCTTCAACTACAGCAAAACAACTCTCTCGCTCAGGTATTCAGCCAAGCAGTGGTATGTTGTTATGTTCATATTATCTTTATAAAACATTGTGTTGGGTTGTTTTTTTAATGTTATGGTATCTTATGTGTATTATATGTTATTTAGTAGTTATGTTATTTAGTTGTATGCTATGTTTTGTTAAGTTGTGTAATATAATCACCATGGTAATAGATGTAGCTGAACAGCTAGCCACTGTGTTAGACCTGTCTTATCAATTACATAATCTCTGTGAGAACCTGCTCTCTCTCTATCTCTCTGACATAATCTCTGTGAGAACCTGCTCTCTTTCTCTCTCTCTGACATCATCTCTGTGAGAACCTCCTCTCTCTCTCTCTGACATCATCTCTGTGAGAACCTGCTCTCTCTCTGACATCATCTCTGTGAGAACCTCCTCTCTCTCTCTCTGACATCATCTCTGTGAGAACCTGCTCTCTCTTTCTCTCTGACATCATCTCTGTGAGAGCCTGCTCTCTCTCTCTCTCTCTCTCTCTGACATCATCTCTGTGAGAGCCTGCTCTCTCTCTCTCTCTCTCTCTCTCTGATATCATCTCTGTGAGAACCTGCTCTCTCTCCCTCTCTCTGACATCATCTCTGTGAGAGCCTGCTCTCTCTCTCTCTGATATCATCTCTGTGAGAACCTCCTCTCTCTCTCTCTGATATCATCTCTGTGAGAACCTGCTCTCTCTCCCTCTCTCTGACATCATCTCTGTGAGAGCCTGCTCTCTCTCTCTCTCTCTCTCTCTCTCTCTCTCTCTCTCTCTGACATCATCTCTGTGAGAAACTGCTCTCCCTCTCTCTCTCTGACATCATCTCTGTCTGCCCTGTGTCCCCCTCTAGGTCCAGCAGCAGTGTCAACAACAACAACAGCAGCAACCTGTCTATAACATGATCATGTCCCAGCCTGGCCAGCCCAACCTACTACAGATCAGTACCAGTCTACCACAGAACAACACACAACAGGCTGTAGCCACCTTCACACAAGACAACACTCAGATACAGTATGTACACACACACACACACACACACACACACACACACACATACTGAGAAAGACACACACACACACACACACACACTGAGGCAGACACACACACACACACGCACGCACACACTGAGGCAGACACACACACACACACACATGACATAACACTCTCTCCGTCTCCACTCTGTTCTCCGAGACAAAAACAATCACACAAGTTCTGGGAAGTTGGCTGGCTGACTGGCTGACTGACTGGCTGACTGGCTGGCTGGCTGGCTGACTGGCTGACTGACTGACTGGCTGACTGACTGGCTGGCTGACTGACTGGCTGGCTGGCTGACTGACTGACTGACTGGCTGACTGGCTGGCTGGCTGACTGACTGGCTGACTGACTGACTGGCTGGCTGGCTGGCTGACTGGCTGTACACACACTGATTACATATGGAGCATGTCTCCTCTCTCTCTCTGCAGGTTTCCGGCGGGCCAGCAGCTGGTGACTAAGTTAGTGACAGCTCCCATGGCATGTGGAGCGGTCATGGTCCCGACATCTGTGTTCATGGGACAACCGGTCATCGCTTACAACCCCTTCGGAGGGCAGCAGGTAACACACAAATTCATACATGTATACACACACACACACTCACTCACCCCCCTAACACCCTAACCCTACCTCTCTCCTATCAGGGCGGTCAGACTCTGACCCTCCAGGCAGCCCAGCCCCAACAGAACCAGCCTGACAGCCAGACACAGACGACTGTAGTGGCACAGAGTAACCAACAGGGGGCGCAGCAGCAGTTCGTACAGGTAACCTCTAGTTTCAACAGGTAACCTCTAGTTTCAACAGGTAACCTCTAGTTTCAACAGCTAACCTCTAGTTTCAACAGCATCAGTTCTAACAGGTAACCTCTAGTTTCAACAGGTAACCTCTAGTTTCAACAGGTGACCTCTAGTTTCAACAGGTTACCTCTAGTTTCAACAGGTTACCTCTAGTTTCAACAGGTTATCTCTAGTTTCAACAGGTAACCTCTAGTTTCAACAGCATCAGTTCTAACAGGTAACCTCTAGTTTCCACAGGTGACCTCTAGTTTCAACAGGTTATCTCTAGTTCTAACAGGTGACCTCTAGTTTCAACAGGTTACCTCTAGTTTCAACAGGTTACCTCTAGTTTCAACAGGTTACCTCTAGTTTCAACAGGTTATCTCTAGTTTCAACAGGTAACCTCTAGTTTCAACAGCATCAGTTCTAACAGGTAACCTCTAGTTTCAACAGGTGACCTCTAGTTTCAACAGGTATTCTCTAGTTTCAACAGGTAACCTCTAGTTTCAACAGGTGACCTCTAGTTTCAACAGGTGACCTCTAGTTTCAACAGGTTACCTCTAGTTTCAACAGGTTACCTCTAGTTTCAACAGGTTACCTCTAGTTTCAACAGGTTACCTCTAGTTTCAACAGGTTATCTCTAGTTTCAACAGGTAACCTCTAGTTCGTACAGGTAACCTCTAGTTTCAACAGGTAACGTCTAGTTTCAATAGGTAACCTCTAGTTTCAACAGCCATAGACAGGCAGTTCACAGAGGGATGGAGTGTGTATAGCGATGGATTAGGACTGAGTCCAAAATGGCACCCTCTTCCCTATGGGCCTGGTCAACAGTAGTCCTCTATGTGGAGAATCTGGTGTCATTTCAGACAACCAGACTGCACAGTAGCAGCAGCAGTTCCTACATGTAACCAGCAGAGGGCAGTGTGGGGGCAGAGTTCAATAGGGACCGAGGCAGAATGAATGCTATCTATCTTACCCTGATCCTAGATCTGTGGATAAGGGGAATGTCATTAGAATTTTAAGGATTTCACAGTGTTCTAATCATAATGTTTTAGAGTCACGTCTATAGTTCTAACCATATAATTAGAATAAGAATACCATTCTAATCCATTGTCTTACTTCCCGTAACCAGGGCACCCGTCTTCTCCACGGCAACCAGCAGCTGATCCTCCAGGCAGCATTCCCCATGCAACAACAGCAACAGGCCTTCACCCAGGTAACACAACAACAACAGTCTCACAACCAGAGGCATCAGCTGCAGCTGAAACCACAGCCGCAGAGACAACCCAAAGGCCCGCCTTCGCACCGGACTGACAGCTCCAGCAGCCAAGCACAGTAGGCCAGGCGTCCAATCAGACTCTATGACCTGAAGGCTGAACCAATCAGAGGTGTGGAGGGGTGTCCTGGATTGTGTTGTGTGTTTTTCTAATGGAACTACAGTGTTGGAGTCACCCAACCCCCCCTCCTATATCGCCCCTACCATTTAGCTGCTGTGTTGACCCCCTCTATCTTCCGCCATAACAAACTGAATTATGGGTAACGGTGAGGGTGGCCAGCCCTTCGTCCTAGAAAGCTACTAACTGTGCAGGGTTTGGCTCCGGCTCTGCTCTAACACACCTATTCAGTTGCTCACCAGGATCTTGATGTTCACCTAGACTGAATCAGGTGTGTTGGTTAGCGCAGGGCCGGAACTAAAGCCTGCAGTCAGGAGATCTTCAGGAGGAGGTTTGGCCCCACCTGGATTTCACCTTCCTTAAGGAACTCCTCATCACCGCGGTGACAATAGTGCGGACCGGAACCATCGGAACCCTGTATCCCGTAGCAACCAGGAGGAGAGTTGTTTGTTCGTGCGTTGGAGGAGAGACAAACTCGGTGTCCGTGGAAACCCAGTAGAACTCTGCGTTGCCACGGTAACGAGAGACTCCAAAAGGAACGTCGTGGTGATGGACTGACTCTATGGGTCTGTACAGTACAGACGTGTGTAACATTAAACTAAATGTAAATATTCATTATAGCTACAACGAAAAAAAAACGGAAATGACTATTTTATATGATTGCATGGGTAAATAACTGTACGTTTTTATGAGTAACTTTTGACAAAATGACTTTATTCAGTGTTTTCCTGGTCAGTTCCTGGTCAGATATGAGGTGACAGACGTTCAGCTAGGATGAAGAGCCGCCTCTCTCTTCCACCTAAAGGTCTTTTGGCTCTGTTCCAACACTTTAGAAAATGCATCCATCCTTCCATCTTTCCTCCCTTCCTGCCTTGAGGTTATCAAAGTCATTCAGTTAAAGGGTGTATTTCATTTGTGTTGGAACATGGCCCCCGGAGGGAGAGATGTTGTGTCACCGTTCGTTTGATGGACGGGCTTGGGTTCTAGTGGGATGCTGGGAAATGTAGTTTTTAAACTCAACATTTTATTTTTTAGACTCAACATTTTGAAACGTTTTATCAAAACAACAACCACGTCTGATCCAATCCAATCATGACGACCAAACAGACCTACGGATAAATACAATCTAAACCAGACCAGGGAGTCGGCGATATTACTCAGCCTGGTCCCAGAGCACTTCGGTCTTGTGTTGGCTCAGTTGGTAGAGCAAGGCACTTGCAACCCCAAAGGTCGTGGGTTTGATTCCAGCTCGGGCCATCCGTACGTCAAATCTATGCACGTATGACTGACCTCTAGGTTGCTTTGGGGGAAAAAAACATGTTCTATATGAATGGTGCCGTCTTACCAAAACACAGGTCTGGGATCGTCTGTAACGGGTTTAGTTATTCCAAGTGCCAATAGTCACAACACACAGGGTCAGTTGATATATATATATTTTAACAGAAGAGGTATATATATATATATTTCCAGAAGTATATCTTCTATCAGAGTACTGCATGTATATAGAATGGATTATTTTTTAATGAAGACAGAAACAGAGTCTTATTATACATAGACAGTATATATTTAACCTCCCCCATGATATTATAGCACTTAATGAGGTCTAACACAGTAAATTACAGACCTACAGACAGTATATATTTAACCTCCCCCATGATATTATAGCACTTAATGAGGTCTAACACAGTAAATTACAGACCTACAGACAGTATATATTTAACCTCCCCCATGATATTATAGCACTTAATGAGGTCTAACACAGTAAATTACAGATAAATTACAGACCTACAGACAGTATATCTCCCCATGATATTATAGCACTTAATGAGGTCTAACACAGTAAATTACAGACCTACAGACAGTATATCTCCCCATGATATTATAGAACTTAATGAGGTCTAACACAGTAAATTACAGACCTACAGACAGTATATCTCCCCATGATATTATAGCACTTAATGAGGTCTAACACAGTAAATTACAGACCTACAGACAGTATATCTCCCCATGATATTATAGCACTTAATGAGGTCTAACACAGTAAATTACAGACCTACAGACAGTATATCTCCCCATGATATTATAGCACTTAATGAGGTCTAACACAGTAAATTACAGACCTACAGACAGTATATCTACCTAGCTGTGTTGAATCTGGATGTGTGTGGAAATGTGTGTGTGTGTGGAAATGTGTGTGTGAGAGAGTATGCGCGTGTGTGTTCTTGTCCATGCGTTTACCTCTAGACATTGTGTGTGTGTGTGTGTGTGTGTGTTTACATTGTGTGTGTTTCCCCCTGTGTCTTATACTAACTCCCTTATTCAAGGATACACAATTTGCTGAATGGTCTCTGCTCAGGAATAAAACTGTTGTGTCCAAAATGGTACTCTCCTATGGGCTCTGGTCTAAAGTAGTGCACTATATAGGGAATAGGGCTCTGGTCTAAAGTAGTGCACTATATAGGGAATAGGGCTCTGGTCTAAAGTAGTGCACTATATAGGGAATAGGGCTCTGGTCTAAAGTAGTGCACTATATAGGGCTCTGGTCTAAAGTAGTGCACTATATAGGGAATA
>NC_092156.1:75807217-75928015 GCF_045791955.1 Oncorhynchus clarkii lewisi | reverse complement strand
GTCTAAGACAGACAGAGGTTATGGAAGGCTGGCCGTCCTATTGCAAGGTTGTACATTGTAAATCCCCAAGGGGGCTGTTCAGTACAGTGAATAAAAGGTTGAATTAAAACGACATCATTCTTAACTGGATCTGTGTTCCCTTGTCAGGGAGGGACTGTAACCTGAGAAACAAAGCCTGTCTCTTAGTTACAGTGTATATCATAATGTCACTTAGACAGCAATTATTAGGGTCAAATGGAACACTACACTAATTCATGGAGGGAAATAGACAAATCAGATGAATACCGCAGTCACACAGGCTGGCTAAATAAATATTGTAAGAACAATTATTAGCAAGAGACCTGATTAGTAAATAGACCAATTGGTTTACACAGACTGCCTGTGTAAACAGCCTAGTAGAAATCCCTTAATATGAACACAAGGTCAGTCAAGATCAATTGAACAAATGCCAGCAACACATTGATTCGTCTACGTGGCTTTTATTGAGTCAGTGACTTAGGCAGCCATGAGGATCCATTCCAGAATGGAGAGTTCAGGTTTGAGAAACAGTCCCTCTGGGATGTAGCTTGTGAGTAATGACAGCAGCCATTTTAGGATTCCACCTGCTTCTCCTGGTCAATGACTGTAGGTGAGAAGAACAGCTTAAAACGGAGAGCAATAGAGAAATGTGACATCGATGCTAACGTGACAAAGTTAACCACCGAAATTCAAGTTGGCGTACCCATCAGAGTGCCTTAATTCAAGGTCTAGTAGTTCTAGTTGCCATCAGGTTTCATAATAAAACCAGTGGCTACTACAGCATTGTATTTACCCTCTTTGGTAGGTAGAGTGTTCTTCTCCTCAGTCTCAGTCTTCTTCAGTTTAGTCATGTCAAACTGAGCGATCTCACTCACATCTGGTTTGTCTGCCATTGTTGATTTGGGTTCTAATGAAACAGATCGGTGTTACATAAACAGCCAATGACATGCCAGTATGATAAAGTCCCCAGACTTGATGTGAAGTAATACTATTAGGCAAACATTTTACTGAAGTTATTCACCTGCTGACAGTCTAAAGCATAAGCTATTGAAGCACAGGCCTACCTTAAACCTCCACAGGTACTGCACCAAGCAAAATGGTTTGTAAATAAGGAAGGAATGAACACCTTCATTTCCGGAATCTATTTATGAGAATGGAAAGGAACGCTGATTACTAACAGGAGGGGCCTTCTAATTTTCTAAGTGGTGGCACCTGTTCATTCACCTGTTTAACATCCAATTAGCATAATTACATAATACCGTGGAACACCGAATGAAGTGAGCACCCAACTGTAGGATTTTGAATTAACAGAACAAACTGTTCTGTCACCTGTAATTTATTGTAAAAACCATGGCAATTTTTCTCAAGCTCATTTGATCGACGATTCGGTTTTGTTTACATCCAAATTGACAAGATAGAAGAAAAAAAAACATCACGTGTCTTTAAAAATGACCAGAGCCAATCAGAAGGTAGGCCTGGGAGTTGGCTCGGATTCATAACGCGGCTGAATACGGAAAGAACCGAACTGGAGACTCCGTGTGAGAGCAGAACGTCGAAACGTAAAGGTGACCAAAAGTGTCCCCTGTTAAGTGTACATTTGTCACAACGAATGTAAACAGTTTGATTTAGCGATTTAGTAACGGTTTGATTTAGCGACTGTAGAGTTTAAAACCGCGGCGTGAAACATTCATTCAGTCAGAGCACCCTGTGTTGTTGTGTGTTGTTTGTCATTGTAAATATAATATCAACACGACTGTATTTACAACAATCTGTATACAGTCATAACATCATCATGCCCAGTCGTCATTCTCGAGCTGGTATTGACATGACTTCTATGTCACTGGCTTCAATGTATAATATTTGGCTACATGTCATGTTGGAATAGCCAACAATAAGAGTAGCAAACAAAAATCCGACTAGCTGACCAAATATGGTATATAGCTACTGTATCAGTATTATCCAGCTAGCTGACCAAAGATGGTATGTGTATATATATGTGTATATATATATATATATATATATATATATATATATATATATATAACGAATTGGTAAACAACCCAAAGAAAAAAGCAGGGAGACACCCCCACCTACCCAGCCCTTCTTCCTCTCAATTATGCCCTGACCTGCATTTCTTCCACAGGAGGCTGCAGAGGGGAGGACGGCTCATAATAACGGATGGAACAGAGCAGATGGAACGGCATCCAACACATTGGAACCATGTTTTATGTATTTGATCCCATTCCACTGATTCCGTTCCAGTCATTACAACGAGCCCCTCCTCTCCAATTACGGTTCCACCAACCTCCTGTGATTTGTAGTCTCACACACTGTCACACATATATATGCAAGTGTACAATATGCACTTAACACACACGTGTCAGAACAATACTGATACAGTAGCTATATACCATCTTTGATCAGCTAGCTGGATAATACTGATACAGTAGCTATTTACCATCTTTGATCAGCTAGCTGGATAATACTGATACAGTAGCTATATACCATCTCTGGTCAGCTAGCTGGATAATACTGATACAGTAGCTATATACCATCTCTGGTCAGCTAGCTGGATAATACTGATACAGTAGCTATATACCATCTTTGATCAGCTAGCTGGATAATACTGATACAGTAGCTATATACCATCTCTGGTCAGCTAGCTGGACAATACTGATACAGTAGCTATATACCATCTCTGGTCAGCTAGCTGGACAATACTGATACAGTAGCTATATACCATCTCTGGTCAGCTAGCTGGATAATACTGATACAGTAGCTATATACCATCTTTGATCAGCTAGCTGGATAATACTGATACAGTAGCTATATACCATCTTTGGTCAGCTAGCTGGATAATACTGATACAGTAGCTATATACCATCTCTGGTCAGCTAGCTTTTGTTTGCTACTCTTATTGTTGGCTATTCCAACATGACATGTAGCCAAATATTCTACATTGAAGCCAGTGACATAGAAGTCATGTCAATACCAGCTCGAGAATGACGACTGGGCATGATGATGTTATGACTGTATACAGATTGTTGTAAATACAGTCGTGTTGATATTATATTTACAGTGACAACAAACACACAACAACACAGGGTGCTCTGACTGAATGAATGTTTCCCGCCGCGGTTTTAAACCCTACAGTCGCTAAATCAAACCGTTACTAAATCGTTAAATCAAACACTTAACAGGGGACACTTTTGGTCACCTTTACGTTTTGACTTTCTGCTCTCACACGGAGTCTCCAGTTCGGTTCTTTCCGTATTCAGCCGCGTTGTGAATCCGAGCCAACTCCCAGGCCTGCCTTCTGATTGGCTCTGGTCATTTTTAAAGACACGTGAAGTTTTTATTTTATCTATCTTTTCAATTTTGATGTTAAAAAACCCGAATCGTCGATCAAATGAGCTTGAGAAAAATTGCCATGGTTTTTACAATAAATTACAGGTGACAGAACAGTTTTTTTTCTGTTAATTCAAAATCCTACAGTTGGGTGCTCACTTCATTCGGTGTTACGCAGTATTACGTAATTATGCTAATTGGATGTTAAACAGGTGAATGAACAGGTGCCACCACTTAGAAAATTAGAAGGCCCCTCCTGTTAGTAATCAGTGTTCCTTGCCATTCTCATAAATAGATTCCGGAAATGAAGGTGTTCATTCCTTCCTTATTTACAAACCATTTTGTGTGGTGCAGTACCTGTGGAGGTTTAAGGTAGGCCTGTGCTTCAATAGCTTATGGTTTAGACTGTCAGCAGGTGAATAACTTCAGTAAAATGTTTGCCTAGTAGTATTACTCCACATCAAGTCTGGGAACTTTATCATACTGTCATGCCATTGGCTGGTTATTTAACACCAATCTGTTTCATTAGAACCCAAATCAACAATGGCAGACAAACCAGATGTGAGTGAGATCGCTCAGTTTGACATGACTAAACTGAAGAAGACTGAGACTGAGGAGAAGAACACTCTACCTACCAAAGAGGGTAAATACAATGCCTTAGTAGCCACTGGTTTTACTATGAAACCTGATGGCAACTAGAACTACTAGACCTTGAATTAAGGCACTCTGATGGGTACGCCAACTTGAATTTCGGTGGTTAACTTTGTCACGTTAGCATCGATGTCACATTTCTCTATTGCTCTCCGTTTTAAGCTGTTCTTCTCACCTACAGTCATTGACCAGGAGAAGCAGGTGGATTCCTAAAATGGCTGCTGTCATTACTCACAAGCTACATCCCAGAGGGACTGTTTCTCAAACCTGAACTCTCCATTCTGGAATGGATCCTCATGGCTGCCTAAGTCACTGACTCAATAAAAGCCATGAAGACTAATCAATGTGTTGCTGGCATTTGTTCAATTGATCTTGACTGACCTTGTTTTCATATTAAGGGATTTCTACTAGGCTGTTTACACAGGCAGTCTGTTTTGGAACCCCCCCCCCCCCCTCATGCAAATTAATGACTTAAATCATACAACGTGATTTTCTGGATGTCTCTCACAGTTGATGTGTACCTATGATAAAACTGACAGACCTCTACATTCTTTGTAAGTAGGAAAATCGTCAGAGTGTTATACTTGTTCTCCCCACAGTTTCAGGCTTTAATTCTGAAAAATGAGCTAGAAGGATCACATGGTGTCAGTGGATAGCCAGATGTCCTTAGATTTGTTCATGCGTGCACCTCTGCAGTGTGACACTTTCTCTCTCCTATTGAAAAGGCTACTGTCTGGTTGAAATATTAACCATTATTTATTGTAAAGACAACCTGAGGATTGATTATAAACACTTGACATGTTTCTACGAGCTTTCCGGATACTAATTGTAATTTGTCTGCCCGTCGTAACCGCACGAGCCTGTGGATTACTAAACAAAACGTGCCAACCAAATTGAGTTTTTAATACAATCTTTATCAAACATGTAAAAGAGTCTGTACAAAAATCAAAGGTAAGCGAGTCATTTTATTGCTTTTCTGGCTTTCGTAATCAATCTACTTTACTGCAAGCTGTTCGTAATGTTTTGTCAGAGCTGTCCTCACAATCACATGGTTTGCTTTCACTGTAAAGCTTTTTGGAAATCTGACATGCCAGGTGGCTGAACAACAAGCTGCGCTGTGTTTGGGTATATTGCACTTGTGATTTCATGTAATATTTTTAGTAATTTGAATTTGGCGCAATGCAATTCACCGGCTGTTGACAAATGATCCCTGTTGAGGGAATGGGTGCGCCAAGAATTAAAGACAACTTGATTTGGAGAGATGATCAAAAGTTGTTTTTGTGTGTTATTGCGGATGTTACAATGATTCATGGAAAATCCAAAGACAGAAATAGTGAACATTCAATTACCGAAAAGCTTTACGGTGAAAGCAAACCATGTGATTCAGCCCTCTGCTGTACTGCTGTGTGCAGGCGATAAAGTGTTGTCAGCCAGCAGGCGTGCGGGTGTTTTTCTGACATTCAGCCCTAAGCCATTGTGTTCCTATGACTCAACTAGCACCAGTTGACTGCCTTCATCTCCTGTCACCATATCAGCTTACACACACATTAGGTTTGCCAAGTGTCACAATGGCTTCATACCTTATTCCAATAAAAGGTGTGGTGGTATGTTATAAAAACCTGGATATATATTATATAAAATTGACAATACTTTTTTGTCCCACTGTATATATCCATATTTCCTTAATCCTTTGAGGTAAATTTGTCTATTTACAATGGCTGACTTCAAAAGCACTAGATGTAGCCTAGCTTGTTGGCCTACACCCAATCTCCTGTATTTCCTCAAAGGTTTTGGCAATTAATAAACCCTTTTCCTATTTACCCAGAGTCAGGTCAACATGAATAAACCCTTTTCCTACTATACCCAGAGTCAGATTAACTCATGGATAATATTTGTAAACTTTCAGTTTTGAAGAAAGTTAATAAAGTTTGTTTGTGGATCCATTTGTAATGACTGGAAGTCTATAGGACAGGTCTCTCCAACCCTGTTCCTGGAGAGCTAAAATCCTGCAGGTTTTCACTCCAACCCTAATCTAACACACCTGATTCTAAGAATTAGCTGGTTGATAAGATCAACCAGGTTAGTTACAACTGGGGTTAGATTGAAAACCCGCAGGACTATACGCGCTCCAGGAACATACGCGCTCCAGGAACGGGTTTGGAGAGCCCTGCTGTCATCAAATCCAACTGTATTAGTCGCATGCACCAAATACAACATCACAGTGAAATGCTGAATACAACAGGTGTAGTAGACCTTACAGTGAAATGCTGAATACAACAGGTGTAGTAGACCTTACAGTGAAATGCTGAATACAACAGGTGTAGTAGACCGCACAGTGAAATGCTGACTACAACAGGTGTAGTAGACCTCACAGTGAAATGCTGAATACAACAGGTGTAGTAGACCTTACAGTGAAATGCTGAATACAACAGGTGTAGTAGACCTCACAGTGAAATGCTGAATACAACAGGTGTAGTAGACCTCACAGTGAAATGCTGAATACAACAGGTGTAGTAGACCTCACAGTGAAATGCTGACTACAACAGGTGTAGTAGACCTTACAGTGAAATGCTGACTACAACAGGTGTAGTAGACCTCACAGTGAAATGCTGAATACAACAGGTGTAGTAGACCTCACAGTGAAATGCTGAATACAACAGGTGTAGTAGACCTCACAGTGAAATGCTGAATACAACAGGTGTAGTAGACCTCACAGTGAAATGCTGAATACAACAGGTGTAGTAGACCTCACAGTGAAATGCTGACTACAACAGGTGTAGTAGACCTTACAGTGAAATGCTGAATACAACAGGTGTAGTAGACCTTACAGTGAAATGCTGAATACAACAGGTGTAGTAGACCTTACAGTGAAATGCTGAATGCAACAGGTGTAGTAGACCTCACAGTGAAATGCTGACTACAACAGGTGTAGTAGACCTTACAGTGAAATGCTGAATACAACAGGTGTAGTAGACCTTACAGTGAAATGCTGAATACAACAGGTGTAGTAGACCTTACAGTGAAATGCTGAATACAACAGGTGTAGTAGACCTTACAGTGAAATGCTGACTACAACAGGTGTAGTAGACCTCACAGGGAAATCCTGAATACAACAGGTGTAGTAGACCTCACAGTGAAATGCTGAATACAACAGGTGTAGTAGACCTCACAGTGAAATGCTGACTACAACAGGTGTAGTAGACCTTACAGTGAAATGCTGAATACAACAGGTGTAGTAGACCTCACAGTGAAATGCTGACTACAACAGGTGTAGTAGACCTCACAGTGAAATGCTGAATACAACAGGTGTAGTAGACCTCACAGTGAAATGCTGAATACAACAGGTGTAGTAGACCGCACAGTGAAATGCTGAATACAACAGGTGTAGTAGACCTTACAGTGAAATGCTGAATACAACAGGTGTGGTAGACCTCACAGTGAAATACTGAATACAACAGGTGTAGTAGACCGCACAGTGAAATGCTGACTTACAACAGGTGTAGTAGACCTTACAGTGAAATGCTGACTTACAACAGGTGTAGTAGACCTCACAGTGAAATGCTGACTACAACAGGTGTAGTAGACCTTACAGTGAAATGCTGAATACAACAGGTGTAGTAGACCTCACAGTGAAATGCTGAATACAACAGGTGTAGTAGACCTCACAGTGAAATGCTGACTACAACAGGTGTGGTAGACCTCACAGTGAAATGCTGAATACAACAGGTGTAGTAGACCTCACAGTGAAATGCTGAATACAAAAGGTGTAGTAGACCTTACAGTGAAATGCTGAATACAACAGGTGTAGTAGACCTTACAGTGAAATGCTGAATACAACAGGTGTAGTAGACCTTACAGTGAAATGCTGAATACAACAGGTGTAGTAGACCTCACAATGAAATGCTGAATACAACAGGTGTAGTAGACCTCACAGTGAAATGCTGAATACAACAGGTGTAGTAGACCTCACAGTGAAATGCTGAATACAACAGGTGTAGTAGACCTTACAGTGAAATGCTGATTTACAACAGGTGTAGTAGACCTTATAGTGAAATGCTGAATACAACAGGTGTAGTAGACCTTACAGTGAAATGCTGACTTACAACAGGTGTAGTAGACATTACAGTGAAATGCTGAATACAACAGGTGTAGTAGACCTTACAGTGAAATGCTGAATACCACAGGTGTAGTAGACCTTACAGTGAAATGCTGAATACAACAGGTGTAGTAGACCTTACAGTGAAATGCTGAATACAACAGGTGTAGTAGACCTTACAGTGAAATGCTGAATACAACAGGTGTAGTAGACCTTACAGTGAAATGCTGAATACAACAGGTGTAGTAGACCTTACAGTGAAATGCTGACTACAACAGGTGTAGTAGACCTTACAGTGAAATGCTGAATACAACAGGTGTAGTAGACCTTACAGTGAAATGCTGACTACAACAGGTGTAGTAGACCTCACAGGGAAATCCTGAATACAACAGGTGTAGTAGACCTTACAGTGAAATGCTGAATACCACAGGTGTAGTAGACCTTACAGTGAAATGCTGAATACAACAGGTGTAGTAGACCTTACAGTGAAATGCTGAATACAACAGGTGTAGTAGACCTTACAGTGAAATGCTGAATACAACAGGTGTGGTAGACCTTACAGTGAAATGCTGAATACAACAGGTGTAGTAGACCTTACAGTGAAATGCTGACTACAACAGGTGTAGTAGACCTTACAGTGAAATGCTGAATACAACAGGTGTAGTAGACCTTACAGTGAAATGCTGAATACAACAGGTGTAGTAGACCTTACAGTGAAATGCTGAATACAACAGGTGTAGTAGACCTTACAGTGAAATGCCGAATACAACAGGTGTAGTAGACCTTACAGTGAAATGCTGACTACAACAGGTGTAGTAGACCTTACAGTGAAATGCCGAATACAACAGGTGTAGTAGACCTTACAGTGAAATGCTGAATACAACAGGTGTAGTAGACCTTACAGTGAAATGCTGAATACAACAGGTGTAGTAGACCTTACAGTGAAATGCTGAATACCACAGGTGTAGTAGACCTTACAGTGAAATGCTGAATACAACAGGTGTAGTAGACCTTACAGTGAAATGCTGAATACAACAGGTGTAGTAGACCTTACAGTGAAATGCTGAATACAACAGGTGTAGTAGACCGCACAGTGAAATGCTGACTACAACAGGTGTAGTAGACCTCACAGTGAAATGCTGAATACAACAGGTGTAGTAGACCTTACAGTGAAATGCTGAATACAACAGGTGTAGTAGACCTCACAGTGAAATGCTGAATACAACAGGTGTAGTAGACCTCACAGTGAAATGCTGAATACAACAGGTGTAGTAGACCTCACAGTGAAATGCTGACTACAACAGGTGTAGTAGACCTTACAGTGAAATGCTGACTACAACAGGTGTAGTAGACCTCACAGTGAAATGCTGAATACAACAGGTGTAGTAGACCTCACAGTGAAATGCTGAATACAACAGGTGTAGTAGACCTCACAGTGAAATGCTGAATACAACAGGTGTAGTAGACCTCACAGTGAAATGCTGAATACAACAGGTGTAGTAGACCTCACAGTGAAATGCTGACTACAACAGGTGTAGTAGACCTTACAGTGAAATGCTGAATACAACAGGTGTAGTAGACCTTACAGTGAAATGCTGAATACAACAGGTGTAGTAGACCTTACAGTGAAATGCTGAATGCAACAGGTGTAGTAGACCTCACAGTGAAATGCTGACTACAACAGGTGTAGTAGACCTCACAGTGAAATGCTGAATACAACAGGTGTAGTAGACCTTACAGTGAAATGCTGAATACAACAGGTGTAGTAGACCTTACAGTGAAATGCTGAATACAACAGGTGTAGTAGACCTTACAGTGAAATGCTGACTACAACAGGTGTAGTAGACCTCACAGGGAAATCCTGAATACAACAGGTGTAGTAGACCTCACAGTGAAATGCTGAATACAACAGGTGTAGTAGACCTCACAGTGAAATGCTGACTACAACAGGTGTAGTAGACCTTACAGTGAAATGCTGAATACAACAGGTGTAGTAGACCTCACAGTGAAATGCTGACTACAACAGGTGTAGTAGACCTCACAGTGAAATGCTGAATACAACAGGTGTAGTAGACCTCACAGTGAAATGCTGAATACAACAGGTGTAGTAGACCGCACAGTGAAATGCTAAATACAACAGGTGTAGTAGACCTTACAGTGAAATGCTGAATACAACAGGTGTGGTAGACCTCACAGTGAAATACTGAATACAACAGGTGTAGTAGACCGCACAGTGAAATGCTGACTTACAACAGGTGTAGTAGACCTTACAGTGAAATGCTGACTTACAACAGGTGTAGTAGACCTCACAGTGAAATGCTGACTACAACAGGTGTAGTAGACCTTACAGTGAAATGCTGAATACAACAGGTGTAGTAGACCTCACAGTGAAATGCTGAATACAACAGGTGTAGTAGACCTCACAGTGAAATGCTGACTACAACAGGTGTGGTAGACCTCACAGTGAAATGCTGAATACAACAGGTGTAGTAGACCTCACAGTGAAATGCTGAATACAAAAGGTGTAGTAGACCTTACAGTGAAATGCTGAATACAACAGGTGTAGTAGACCTTACAGTGAAATGCTGAATACAACAGGTGTAGTAGACCTCACAATGAAATGCTGAATACAACAGGTGTAGTAGACCTCACAGTGAAATGCTGAATACAACAGGTGTAGTAGACCTCACAGTGAAATGCTGAATACAACAGGTGTAGTAGACCTTACAGTGAAATGCTGATTTACAACAGGTGTAGTAGACCTTATAGTGAAATGCTGAATACAACAGGTGTAGTAGACCTTACAGTGAAATGCTGACTTACAACAGGTGTAGTAGACATTACAGTGAAATGCTGAATACAACAGGTGTAGTAGACCTTACAGTGAAATGCTGAATACCACAGGTGTAGTAGACCTTACAGTGAAATGCTGAATACAACAGGTGTAGTAGACCTTACAGTGAAATGCTGAATACAACAGGTGTAGTAGACCTTACAGTGAAATGCTGAATACAACAGGTGTAGTAGACCTTACAGTGAAATGCTGAATACAACAGGTGTAGTAGACCTTACAGTGAAATGCTGACTACAACAGGTGTAGTAGACCTTACAGTGAAATGCTGAATACAACAGGTGTAGTAGACCTTACAGTGAAATGCTGACTACAACAGGTGTAGTAGACCTCACAGGGAAATCCTGAATACAACAGGTGTAGTAGACCTTACAGTGAAATGCTGAATACCACAGGTGTAGTAGACCTTACAGTGAAATGCTGAATACAACAGGTGTAGTAGACCTTACAGTGAAATGCTGAATACAACAGGTGTAGTAGACCTTACAGTGAAATGCTGAATACAACAGGTGTGGTAGACCTTACAGTGAAATGCTGAATACAACAGGTGTAGTAGACCTTACAGTGAAATGCTGACTACAACAGGTGTAGTAGACCTTACAGTGAAATGCTGAATACAACAGGTGTAGTAGACCTTACAGTGAAATGCTGAATACAACAGGTGTAGTAGACCTTACAGTGAAATGCTGACTACAACAGGTGTAGTAGACCTCACAGGGAAATGCCGAATACAACAGGTGTAGTAGACCTCACAGTGAAATGCTGAATACAACAGGTGTAGTAGACCTCACAGTGAAATGCTGACTACAACAGGTGTAGTAGACCTTACAGTGAAATGCTGAATACAACAGGTGTAGTAGACCTCACAGTGAAATGCTGACTACAACAGGTGTAGTAGACCTCACAGTGAAATGCTGAATACAACAGGTGTAGTAGACCTCACAGTGAAATGCTGAATACAACAGGTGTAGTAGACCGCACAGTGAAATGCTGAATACAACAGGTGTAGTAGACCTTACAGTGAAATGCTGAATACAACAGGTGTGGTAGACCTCACAGTGAAATACTGAATACAACAGGTGTAGTAGACCGCACAGTGAAATGCTGACTTACAACAGGTGTAGTAGACCTTACAGTGAAATGCTGACTTACAACAGGTGTAGTAGACCTCACAGTGAAATGCTGACTACAACAGGTGTAGTAGACCTTACAGTGAAATGCTGAATACAACAGGTGTAGTAGACCTCACAGTGAAATGCTGAATACAACAGGTGTAGTAGACCTCACAGTGAAATGCTGACTACAACAGGTGTGGTAGACCTCACAGTGAAATGCTGAATACAACAGGTGTAGTAGACCTCACAGTGAAATGCTGAATACAAAAGGTGTAGTAGACCTTACAGTGAAATGCTGAATACAACAGGTGTAGTAGACCTTACAGTGAAATGCTGAATACAACAGGTGTAGTAGACCTTACAGTGAAATGCTGAATACAACAGGTGTAGTAGACCTCACAATGAAATGCTGAATACAACAGGTGTAGTAGACCTCACAGTGAAATGCTGAATACAACAGGTGTAGTAGACCTCACAGTGAAATGCTGAATACAACAGGTGTAGTAGACCTTACAGTGAAATGCTGATTTACAACAGGTGTAGTAGACCTTATAGTGAAATGCTGAATACAACAGGTGTAGTAGACCTTACAGTGAAATGCTGACTTACAACAGGTGTAGTAGACATTACAGTGAAATGCTGAATACAACAGGTGTAGTAGACCTTACAGTGAAATGCTGAATACCACAGGTGTAGTAGACCTTACAGTGAAATGCTGAATACAACAGGTGTAGTAGACCTTACAGTGAAATGCTGAATACAACAGGTGTAGTAGACCTTACAGTGAAATGCTGAATACAACAGGTGTAGTAGACCTTACAGTGAAATGCTGAATACAACAGGTGTAGTAGACCTTACAGTGAAATGCTGACTACAACAGGTGTAGTAGACCTTACAGTGAAATGCTGAATACAACAGGTGTAGTAGACCTTACAGTGAAATGCTGACTACAACAGGTGTAGTAGACCTCACAGGGAAATCCTGAATACAACAGGTGTAGTAGACCTTACAGTGAAATGCTGAATACCACAGGTGTAGTAGACCTTACAGTGAAATGCTGAATACAACAGGTGTAGTAGACCTTACAGTGAAATGCTGAATACAACAGGTGTAGTAGACCTTACAGTGAAATGCTGAATACAACAGGTGTGGTAGACCTTACAGTGAAATGCTGAATACAACAGGTGTAGTAGACCATACAGTGAAATGCTGACTACAACAGGTGTAGTAGACCTTACAGTGAAATGCTGAATACAACAGGTGTAGTAGACCTTACAGTGAAATGCTGAATACAACAGGTGTAGTAGACCTTACAGTGAAATGCTGAATACAACAGGTGTAGTAGACCTTACAGTGAAATGCCGAATACAACAGGTGTAGTAGACCTTACAGTGAAATGCTGACTACAACAGGTGTAGTAGACCTCACAGTGAAATGCTGACTACAACAGGTGTAGTAGACCTCACAGTGAAATGCTGAATACAACAGGTGTAGTAGACCTCACAGTGAAATGCTGAATACAACAGGTGTAGTAGACCGCACAGTGAAATGCTGAATACAACAGGTGTAGTAGACCTTACAGTGAAATGCTGAATACAACAGGTGTGGTAGACCTCACAGTGAAATACTGAATACAACAGGTGTAGTAGACCGCACAGTGAAATGCTGACTTACAACAGGTGTAGTAGACCTTACAGTGAAATGCTGACTTACAACAGGTGTAGTAGACCTCACAGTGAAATGCTGACTACAACAGGTGTAGTAGACCTTACAGTGAAATGCTGAATACAACAGGTGTAGTAGACCTCACAGTGAAATGCTGAATACAACAGGTGTAGTAGACCTCACAGTGAAATGCTGACTACAACAGGTGTGGTAGACCTCACAGTGAAATGCTGAATACAACAGGTGTAGTAGACCTCACAGTGAAATGCTGAATACAAAAGGTGTAGTAGACCTTACAGTGAAATGCTGAATACAACAGGTGTAGTAGACCTTACAGTGAAATGCTGACTACAACAGGTGTAGTAGACCTCACAGGGAAATCCTGAATACAACAGGTGTAGTAGACCTTACAGTGAAATGCTGAATACCACAGGTGTAGTAGACCTTACAGTGAAATGCTGAATACAACAGGTGTAGTAGACCTTACAGTGAAATGCTGAATACAACAGGTGTAGTAGACCTTACAGTGAAATGCTGAATACAACAGGTGTGGTAGACCTTACAGTGAAATGCTGAATACAACAGGTGTAGTAGACCTTACAGTGAAATGCTGACTACAACAGGTGTAGTAGACCTTACAGTGAAATGCTGAATACAACAGGTGTAGTAGACCTTACAGTGAAATGCTGAATACAACAGGTGTAGTAGACCTTACAGTGAAATGCTGACTACAACAGGTGTAGTAGACCTCACAGGGAAATGCCGAATACAACAGGTGTAGTAGACCTCACAGTGAAATGCTGAATACAACAGGTGTAGTAGACCTCACAGTGAAATGCTGACTACAACAGGTGTAGTAGACCTTACAGTGAAATGCTGAATACAACAGGTGTAGTAGACCTCACAGTGAAATGCTGACTACAACAGGTGTAGTAGACCTCACAGTGAAATGCTGAATACAACAGGTGTAGTAGACCTCACAGTGAAATGCTGAATACAACAGGTGTAGTAGACCGCACAGTGAAATGCTGAATACAACAGGTGTAGTAGACCTTACAGTGAAATGCTGAATACAACAGGTGTGGTAGACCTCACAGTGAAATACTGAATACAACAGTGAAAGTACTGAATACAACCGCACAGTGAAATGCTGACTTACAACAGGTGTATGTGACCTTACAGTGAAATGCTGACTTACAACAGGTGTAGTAGACCTCACAGTGAAATGCTGACTACAACAGGTGTAGTAGACCTTACAGTGAAATGCTGAATACAACAGGTGTAGTAGACCTCACAGTGAAATGCTGAATACAACAGGTGTAGTAGACCTCACAGTGAAATGCTGACTACAACAGGTGTGGTAGACCTCACAGTGAAATGCTGAATACAACAGGTGTAGTAGACCTCACAGTGAAATGCTGAATACAAAAGGTGTAGTAGACCTTACAGTGAAATGCTGAATACAACAGGTGTAGTAGACCTTACAGTGAAATGCTGAATACAACAGGTGTAGTAGACCTTACAGTGAAATGCTGAATACAACAGGTGTAGTAGACCTCACAATGAAATGCTGAATACAACAGGTGTAGTAGACCTCACAGTGAAATGCTGAATACAACAGGTGTAGTAGACCTCACAGTGAAATGCTGAATACAACAGGTGTAGTAGACCTTACAGTGAAATGCTGATTTACAACAGGTGTAGTAGACCTTATAGTGAAATGCTGAATACAACAGGTGTAGTAGACCTTACAGTGAAATGCTGACTTACAACAGGTGTAGTAGACATTACAGTGAAATGCTGAATACAACAGGTGTAGTAGACCTTACAGTGAAATGCTGAATACCACAGGTGTAGTAGACCTTACAGTGAAATGCTGAATACAACAGGTGTAGTAGACCTTACAGTGAAATGCTGAATACAACAGGTGTAGTAGACCTTACAGTGAAATGCTGAATACAACAGGTGTAGTAGACCTTACAGTGAAATGCTGAATACAACAGGTGTAGTAGACCTTACAGTGAAATGCTGACTACAACAGGTGTAGTAGACCTTACAGTGAAATGCTGAATACAACAGGTGTAGTAGACCTTACAGTGAAATGCTGACTACAACAGGTGTAGTAGACCTCACATGGAAATCCTGAATACAACAGGTGTAGTAGACCTTACAGTGAAATGCTGAATACCACAGGTGTAGTAGACCTTACAGTGAAATGCTGAATACAACAGGTGTAGTAGACCTTACAGTGAAATGCTGAATACAGGTGTAGTAGACCTTACAGTGAAATGCTGAATACCACAGGTGTAGTAGACCTTACAGTGAAATGCTGAATACAACAGGTGTAGTAGACCTTACAGTGAAATGCTGAATAACAGGTGTGACTTCAACAGGTGTAGTAGACCTTACAGTGAAATGCTGAATACAACAGGTGTAGTAACAGTGAAATGCTGAATACAACAGGTGTAGTAGACCTTACAGTGAAATGCTGACTACAACTGAAACGAATACAACAGGTGTAGTAGACCTCACAGTGAAATGCTGAATACAACAGGTGTAGTAGACCTCACTGAATACAACAGGTGTAGTAGACCTTACAGTGAAATGCTGAATACAACAGGTGTAGTAGACCTCAATGACTACAACAGGTGTAGTAGACCTCACAGTGAAATGCTGAATACAACAGTAGTGTAGTAGAATACAACAGGTGTAGTAGACCGCACAGTGAAATGCTGACTACAACAGGTGTAGTAGACCTCACAGGGAAATCCTGAATACAACAGGTGTAGTAGACCTTACAGTGAAATGCTGAATACCACAGGTGTAGTAGACCTTACAGTGAAATGCTGAATACAACAGGTGTAGTAGACCTAGACCACAGTGAAATGCTGAATACAACAGGTGTAGTAGACCTTACAGTGAAATGCTGAATACAACAGGTGTGGTAGACCTTACAGTGAAATGCTGAATACAACAGGTGTAGTAGACCTTACAGTGAAATGCTGACTACAACAGGTGTAGTAGACCTTACAGTGAAATGCTGAATACAACAGGTGTAGTAGACCTTACAGTGAAATGCTGAATACAACAGGTGTAGTAGACCTTACAGTGAAATGCTGACTACAACAGGTGTAGTAGACCTCACAGGGAAATGCCGAATACAACAGGTGTAGTAGACCTCACAGTGAAATGCTGAATACAACAGGTGTAGTAGACCTCACAGTGAAATGCTGATACAACAGGTGTAGTAGACCTTACAGTGAAATGCTGAATACAACAGGTGTAGTAGACCTCACAGTGAAATGCTGACTACAACAGGTGTAGTAGACCTCACAGTGAAATGCTGAATACAACAGGTGTAGTAGACCTCACAGTGAAATGCTGAATACAACAGGTGTAGTAGACCGCACAGTGAAATGCTGAATACAACAGGTGTAGTAGACCTTACAGTGAAATGCTGAATACAACAGGTGTGGTAGACCTCACAGTGAAATACTGAATACAACAGGTGTAGTAGACCGCACAGTGAAATGCTGACTTACAACAGGTGTAGTAGACCTTACAGTGAAATGCTGACTTACAACAGGTGTAGTAGACCTCACAGTGAAATGCTGACTACAACAGGTGTAGTAGACCTTACAGTGAAATGCTGAATACAACAGGTGTAGTAGACCTCACAGTGAAATGCTGAATACAACAGGTGTAGTAGACCTCACAGTGAAATGCTGACTACAACAGGTGTGGTAGACCTCACAGTGAAATGCTGAATACAACAGGTGTAGTAGACCTCACAGTGAAATGCTGAATACAAAAGGTGTAGTAGACCTTACAGTGAAATGCTGAATACAACAGGTGTAGTAGACCTTACAGTGAAATGCTGAATACAACAGGTGTAGTAGACCTTACAGTGAAATGCTGAATACAACAGGTGTAGTAGACCTCACAATGAAATGCTGAATACAACAGGTGTAGTAGACCTCACAGTGAAATGCTGAATACAACAGGTGTAGTAGACCTCACAGTGAAATGCTGAATACAACAGGTGTAGTAGACCTTACAGTGAAATGCTGATTTACAACAGGTGTAGTAGACCTTATAGTGAAATGCTGAATACAACAGGTGTAGTAGACCTTACAGTGAAATGCTGACTTACAACAGGTGTAGTAGACATTACAGTGAAATGCTGAATACAACAGGTGTAGTAGACCTTACAGTGAAATGCTGAATACCACAGGTGTAGTAGACCTTACAGTGAAATGCTGAATACAACAGGTGTAGTAGACCTTACAGTGAAATGCTGAATACAACAGGTGTAGTAGACCTTACAGTGAAATGCTGAATACAACAGGTGTAGTAGACCTTACAGTGAAATGCTGAATACAACAGGTGTAGTAGACCTTACAGTGAAATGCTGACTACAACAGGTGTAGTAGACCTTACAGTGAAATGCTGAATACAACAGTGAAATGGACTACAACAGGTGTAGTAGACCTAACAGTGAAATGCTGAATACAACAGGTGTAGTAGACCTTACAGTGAAATGCTGAATACCACAGGTGTAGTAGACCTTACAGTGAAATGCTGAATACAACAGGTGTAGTAGACCTTACAGTGAAATGCTGAATACAACAGGTGTAGTAGACCTTACAGTGAAATGCTGAATACAACAGGTGTAGTAGACCTTACAGTGAAATGCTGACTACAACAGGTGTAGTAGACCTCACAGTGAAATGCTGAATACAACAGGTGTAGTAGACCTCACAGTGAAATGCTGAATACAACAGGTGTAGTAGACCTCACAGTGAAATGCTGACTACAACAGGTGTAGTAGACCTTACAGTGAAATGCTGAATACAACAGGTGTAGTAGACCTCACAGTGAAATGCTGACTACAACAGGTGTAGTAGACCTCACAGTGAAATGCTGAATACAACAGGTGTAGTAGACCTCACAGTGAAATGCTGAATACAACAGGTGTAGTAGACCGCACAGTGAAATGCTGAATACAACAGGTGTAGTAGACCTTACAGTGAAATGCTGAATACAACAGGTGTGGTAGACCTCACAGTGAAATACTGAATACAACAGGTGTAGTAGACCGCACAGTGAAATGCTGACTTACAACAGGTGTAGTAGACCTTACAGTGAAATGCTGACTTACAACAGGTGTAGTAGACCTCACAGTGAAATGCTGACTACAACAGGTGTAGTAGACCTTACAGTGAAATGCTGAATACAACAGGTGTAGTAGACCTCACAGTGAAATGCTGAATACAACAGGTGTAGTAGACCTCACAGTGAAATGCTGACTACAACAGGTGTGGTAGACCTCACAGTGAAATGCTGAATACAACAGGTGTAGTAGACCTCACAGTGAAATGCTGAATACAAAAGGTGTAGTAGACCTTACAGTGAAATGCTGAATACAACAGGTGTAGTAGACCTTACAGTGAAATGCTGAATACAACAGGTGTAGTAGACCTTACAGTGAAATGCTGAATACAACAGGTGTAGTAGACCTCACAATGAAATGCTGAATACAACAGGTGTAGTAGACCTCACAGTGAAATGCTGAATACAACAGGTGTAGTAGACCTCACAGTGAAATGCTGAATACAACAGGTGTAGTAGACCTTACAGTGAAATGCTGATTTACAACAGGTGTAGTAGACCTTATAGTGAAATGCTGAATACAACAGGTGTAGTAGACCTTACAGTGAAATGCTGACTTACAACAGGTGTAGTAGACATTACAGTGAAATGCTGAATACAACAGGTGTAGTAGACCTTACAGTGAAATGCTGAATACCACAGGTGTAGTAGACCTTACAGTGAAATGCTGAATACAACAGGTGTAGTAGACCTTACAGTGAAATGCTGAATACAACAGGTGTAGTAGACCTTACAGTGAAATGCTGAATACAACAGGTGTAGTAGACCTTACAGTGAAATGCTGAATACAACAGGTGTAGTAGACCTTACAGTGAAATGCTGACTACAACAGGTGTAGTAGACCTTACAGTGAAATGCTGAATACAACAGGTGTAGTAGACCTTACAGTGAAATGCTGACTACAACAGGTGTAGTAGACCTCACATGGAAATCCTGAATACAACAGGTGTAGTAGACCTTACAGTGAAATGCTGAATACCACAGGTGTAGTAGACCTTACAGTGAAATGCTGAATACAACAGGTGTAGTAGACCTTACAGTGAAATGCTGAATACAACAGGTGTAGTAGACCTTACAGTGAAATGCTGAATACAACAGGTGTGGTAGACCTTACAGTGAAATGCTGAATACAACAGGTGTAGTAGACCTTACAGTGAAATGCTGACTACAACAGGTGTAGTAGACCTTACAGTGAAATGCTGAATACAACAGGTGTAGTAGACCTTACAGTGAAATGCTGAATACAACAGGTGTAGTAGACCTTACAGTGAAATGCTGAATACAACAGGTGTAGTAGACCTTACAGTGAAATGCCGAATACAACAGGTGTAGTAGACCTTACAGTGAAATGCTGACTACAACAGGTGTAGTAGACCTCACAGTGAAATGCTGACTACAACAGGTGTAGTAGACCTCACAGTGAAATGCTGAATACAACAGGTGTAGTAGACCTCACAGTGAAATGCTGAATACAACAGGTGTAGTAGACCGCACAGTGAAATGCTGAATACAACAGGTGTAGTAGACCTTACAGTGAAATGCTGAATACAACAGGTGTGGTAGACCTCACAGTGAAATACTGAATACAACAGGTGTAGTAGACCGCACAGTGAAATGCTGACTTACAACAGGTGTAGTAGACCTTACAGTGAAATGCTGACTTACAACAGGTGTAGTAGACCTCACAGTGAAATGCTGACTACAACAGGTGTAGTAGACCTTACAGTGAAATGCTGAATACAACAGGTGTAGTAGACCTCACAGTGAAATGCTGAATACAACAGGTGTAGTAGACCTCTCAGTGAAATGCTGACTACAACAGGTGTGGTAGACCTCACAGTGAAATGCTGAATACAACAGGTGTAGTAGACCTCACAGTGAAATGCTGAATACAAAAGGTGTAGTAGACCTTACAGTGAAATGCTGAATACAACAGGTGTAGTAGACCTTACAGTGAAATGCTGAATACAACAGGTGTAGTAGACCTTACAGTGAAATGCTGAATACAACAGGTGTAGTAGACCTCACAATGAAATGCTGAATACAACAGGTGTAGTAGACCTCACAGTGAAATGCTGAATACAACAGGTGTAGTAGACCTCACAGTGAAATGCTGAATACAACAGGTGTAGTAGACCTTACAGTGAAATGCTGATTTACAACAGGTGTAGTAGACCTTATAGTGAAATGCTGAATACAACAGGTGTAGTAGACCTTACAGTGAAATGCTGACTTACAACAGGTGTAGTAGACATTACAGTGAAATGCTGAATACAACAGGTGTAGTAGACCTTACAGTGAAATGCTGAATACCACAGGTGTAGTAGACCTTACAGTGAAATGCTGAATACAACAGGTGTAGTAGACCTTACAGTGAAATGCTGAATACAACAGGTGTAGTAGACCTTACAGTGAAATGCTGAATACAACAGGTGTAGTAGACCTTACAGTGAAATGCTGAATACAACAGGTGTAGTAGACCTTACAGTGAAATGCTGACTACAACAGGTGTAGTAGACCTTACAGTGAAATGCTGAATACAACAGGTGTAGTAGACCTTACAGTGAAATGCTGACTACAACAGGTGTAGTAGACCTCACAGGGAAATCCTGAATACAACAGGTGTAGTAGACCTTACAGTGAAATGCTGAATACCACAGGTGTAGTAGACCTTACAGTGAAATGCTGAATACAACAGGTGTAGTAGACCTTACAGTGAAATGCTGAATACAACAGGTGTAGTAGACCTTACAGTGAAATGCTGAATACAACAGGTGTGGTAGACCTTACAGTGAAATGCTGAATACAACAGGTGTAGTAGACCTTACAGTGAAATGCTGACTACAACAGGTGTAGTAGACCTTACAGTGAAATGCTGAATACAACAGGTGTAGTAGACCTTACAGTGAAATGCTGAATACAACAGGTGTAGTAGACCTTACAGTGAAATGCTGAATACAACAGGTGTAGTAGACCTTACAGTGAAATGCCGAATACAACAGGTGTAGTAGACCTTACAGTGAAATGCTGACTACAACAGGTGTAGTAGACCTTACAGTGAAATGCTGAATACAACAGGTGTAGTAGACCTTACAGTGAAATGCTGAATACAACAGGTGTAGTAGACCTTACAGTGAAATGCTGAATACAACAGGTGTAGTAGACCTTACAGTGAAATGCTGAATACAACAGGTGTGGTAGACCTTACAGGGAAATCCTGAATACAACAGGTGTAGTAGACCTTACAGTGAAATGCTGAATACAACAGGTGTAGTAGACCTTACAGTGAAATGCTGAATACAACAGGTGTAGTAGACCTTACAGTGAAATGCTGACTACAACAGGTGTAGTAGACCTTACAGTGAAATGCTGAATACAACAGGTGTAGTAGACCTTACAGTGAAATGCTGAATACAACAGGTGTAGTAGACCTTACAGTGAAATGCTGAATACAACAGGTGTAGTAGACCTTACAGTGAAATGCTGAATACAACAGGTGTAGTAGACCTTACAGTGAAATGCTGAATACAACAGGTGTAGTAGACCTTACAGTGAAATGCTGACTACAACAGGTGTAGTAGACCTTACAGTGAAATGCTGAATACAACAGGTGTAGTAGACCTTACAGTGAAATGCTGACTACAACAGGTGTAGTAGACCTCACAGGGAAATCCTGAATACAACAGGTGTAGTAGACCTTACAGTGAAATGCTGAATACCACAGGTGTAGTAGACCTTACAGTGAAATGCTGAATACAACAGGTGTAGTAGACCTTACAGTGAAATGCTGAATACAACAGGTGTAGTAGACCTTACAGTGAAATGCTGAATACAACAGGTGTGGTAGACCTTACAGTGAAATGCTGAATACAACAGGTGTAGTAGACCTTACAGTGAAATGCTGACTTCAACAGGTGTAGTAGACCTTACAGTGAAATGCTGAATACAACAGGTGTAGTAGACCTTACAGTGAAATGCTGAATACAACAGGTGTAGTAGACCTTACAGTGAAATGCTGACTACAACAGGTGTAGTAGACCTCACAGGGAAATGCCGAATACAACAGGTGTAGTAGACCTCACAGTGAAATGCTGAATACAACAGGTGTAGTAGACCTCACAGTGAAATGCTGACTACAACAGGTGTAGTAGACCTTACAGTGAAATGCTGAATACAACAGGTGTAGTAGACCTCACAGTGAAATGCTGACTACAACAGGTGTAGTAGACCTCACAGTGAAATGCTGAATACAACAGGTGTAGTAGACCTCACAGTGAAATGCTGAATACAACAGGTGTAGTAGACCGCACAGTGAAATGCTGAATACAACAGGTGTAGTAGACCTTACAGTGAAATGCTGAATACAACAGGTGTGGTAGACCTCACAGTGAAATACTGAATACAACAGGTGTAGTAGACCGCACAGTGAAATGCTGACTTACAACAGGTGTAGTAGACCTTACAGTGAAATGCTGACTTACAACAGGTGTAGTAGACCTCACAGTGAAATGCTGACTACAACAGGTGTAGTAGACCTTACAGTGAAATGCTGAATACAACAGGTGTAGTAGACCTCACAGTGAAATGCTGAATACAACAGGTGTAGTAGACCTCACAGTGAAATGCTGACTACAACAGGTGTGGTAGACCTCACAGTGAAATGCTGAATACAACAGGTGTAGTAGACCTCACAGTGAAATGCTGAATACAAAAGGTGTAGTAGACCTTACAGTGAAATGCTGAATACAACAGGTGTAGTAGACCTTACAGTGAAATGCTGAATACAACAGGTGTAGTAGACCTTACAGTGAAATGCTGAATACAACAGGTGTAGTAGACCTCACAATGAAATGCTGAATACAACAGGTGTAGTAGACCTCACAGTGAAATGCTGAATACAACAGGTGTAGTAGACCTCACAGTGAAATGCTGAATACAACAGGTGTAGTAGACCTTACAGTGAAATGCTGATTTACAACAGGTGTAGTAGACCTTATAGTGAAATGCTGAATACAACAGGTGTAGTAGACCTTACAGTGAAATGCTGACTTACAACAGGTGTAGTAGACATTACAGTGAAATGCTGAATACAACAGGTGTAGTAGACCTTACAGTGAAATGCTGAATACCACAGGTGTAGTAGACCTTACAGTGAAATGCTGAATACAACAGGTGTAGTAGACCTTACAGTGAAATGCTGAATACAACAGGTGTAGTAGACCTTACAGTGAAATGCTGAATACAACAGGTGTAGTAGACCTTACAGTGAAATGCTGAATACAACAGGTGTAGTAGACCTTACAGTGAAATGCTGACTACAACAGGTGTAGTAGACCTTACAGTGAAATGCTGAATACAACAGGTGTAGTAGACCTTACAGTGAAATGCTGACTACAACAGGTGTAGTAGACCTCACAGGGAAATCCTGAATACAACAGGTGTAGTAGACCTTACAGTGAAATGCTGAATACCACAGGTGTAGTAGACCTTACAGTGAAATGCTGAATACAACAGGTGTAGTAGACCTTACAGTGAAATGCTGAATACAACAGGTGTAGTAGACCTTACAGTGAAATGCTGAATACAACAGGTGTGGTAGACCTTACAGTGAAATGCTGAATACAACAGGTGTAGTAGACCTTACAGTGAAATGCTGACTACAACAGGTGTAGTAGACCTTACAGTGAAATGCTGAATACAACAGGTGTAGTAGACCTTACAGTGAAATGCTGAATACAACAGGTGTAGTAGACCTTACAGTGAAATGCTGAATACAACAGGTGTAGTAGACCTTACAGTGAAATGCCGAATACAACAGGTGTAGTAGACCTTACAGTGAAATGCTGACTACAACAGGTGTAGTAGACCTCACAGTGAAATGCTGACTACAACAGGTGTAGTAGACCTCACAGTGAAATGCTGAATACAACAGGTGTAGTAGACCTCACAGTGAAATGCTGAATACAACAGGTGTAGTAGACCGCACAGTGAAATGCTGAATACAACAGGTGTAGTAGACCTTACAGTGAAATGCTGAATACAACAGGTGTGGTAGACCTCACAGTGAAATACTGAATACAACAGGTGTAGTAGACCGCACAGTGAAATGCTGACTTACAACAGGTGTAGTAGACCTTACAGTGAAATGCTGACTTACAACAGGTGTAGTAGACCTCACAGTGAAATGCTGACTACAACAGGTGTAGTAGACCTTACAGTGAAATGCTGAATACAACAGGTGTAGTAGACCTCACAGTGAAATGCTGAATACAACAGGTGTAGTAGACCTCACAGTGAAATGCTGACTACAACAGGTGTGGTAGACCTCACAGTGAAATGCTGAATACAACAGGTGTAGTAGACCTCACAGTGAAATGCTGAATACAAAAGGTGTAGTAGACCTTACAGTGAAATGCTGAATACAACAGGTGTAGTAGACCTTACAGTGAAATGCTGAATACAACAGGTGTAGTAGACCTTACAGTGAAATGCTGAATACAACAGGTGTAGTAGACCTCACAATGAAATGCTGAATACAACAGGTGTAGTAGACCTCACAGTGAAATGCTGAATACAACAGGTGTAGTAGACCTCACAGTGAAATGCTGAATACAACAGGTGTAGTAGACCTTACAGTGAAATGCTGATTTACAACAGGTGTAGTAGACCTTATAGTGAAATGCTGAATACAACAGGTGTAGTAGACCTTACAGTGAAATGCTGACTTACAACAGGTGTAGTAGACATTACAGTGAAATGCTGAATACAACAGGTGTAGTAGACCTTACAGTGAAATGCTGAATACCACAGGTGTAGTAGACCTTACAGTGAAATGCTGAATACAACAGGTGTAGTAGACCTTACAGTGAAATGCTGAATACAACAGGTGTAGTAGACCTTACAGTGAAATGCTGAATACAACAGGTGTAGTAGACCTTACAGTGAAATGCTGAATACAACAGGTGTAGTAGACCTTACAGTGAAATGCTGACTACAACAGGTGTAGTAGACCTTACAGTGAAATGCTGAATACAACAGGTGTAGTAGACCTTACAGTGAAATGCTGACTACAACAGGTGTAGTAGACCTCACAGGGAAATCCTGAATACAACAGGTGTAGTAGACCTTACAGTGAAATGCTGAATACCACAGGTGTAGTAGACCTTACAGTGAAATGCTGAATACAACAGGTGTAGTAGACCTTACAGTGAAATGCTGAATACAACAGGTGTAGTAGACCTTACAGTGAAATGCTGAATACAACAGGTGTGGTAGACCTTACAGTGAAATGCTGAATACAACAGGTGTAGTAGACCTTACAGTGAAATGCTGACTACAACAGGTGTAGTAGACCTTACAGTGAAATGCTGAATACAACAGGTGTAGTAGACCTTACAGTGAAATGCTGAATACAACAGGTGTAGTAGACCTTACAGTGAAATGCTGAATACAACAGGTGTAGTAGACCTTACAGTGAAATGCCGAATACAACAGGTGTAGTAGACCTTACAGTGAAATGCTGACTACAACAGGTGTAGTAGACCTTACAGTGAAATGCTGAATACAACAGGTGTAGTAGACCTTACAGTGAAATGCTGAATACAACAGGTGTAGTAGACCTTACAGTGAAATGCTGAATACAACAGGTGTAGTAGACCTTACAGTGAAATGCCGAATACAACAGGTGTAGTAGACCTTACAGTGAAATGCTGACTACAACAGGTGTAGTAGACCTTACAGTGAAATGCCGAATACAACAGGTGTAGTAGACCTTACAGTGAAATGCTGAATACAACAGGTGTAGTAGACCTTACAGTGAAATGCTGAATACAACAGGTGTAGTAGACCTTACAGTGAAATACTGATTTACAACAGGTGTAGTAGACCTTACAGTGAAATGCTGAATACAACAGGTGTAGTAGACCTTACAGTGAACTGCTGAATACAACAGGTGTAGTAGACCTCACAGTGAAATACTGATTTACAATCCCATAATGCCGTTTTAAGAAATAAAAGAGCAGCAGTAAAACAACAACGTGGAGGTTATATACAGGGTATTACGGTACAGAGTCAATGTGGAGGCTATATACAGGGTATTACGGTACAGAGTCAATGTGGAGGCTATATACAGGGGTACTGGTACAGAGTCAATGTGGAGGCTATATACAGGGGTACTGGTACAGAGTCAATGTGGAGGCTATATACAGGGGTACTGGTACAGAGTCAATGTGGAGGCTATATACAGGGTATTACGGTACAGAGTCAATGTGGAGGCTATATACAGGGTATTATGGTACAGAGTCAATGTGGAGGCTATTTACAGGGTATTACGGTACAGAGTCAATGTGGAGGCTATATACAGGGTATTATGGTACAGAGTCAATGTGGAGGCTATATACAGGGGGTACTGGTACAGAGTCAATGTGGAGGCTATATACAGGGTATTATGGTACAGAGTCAATGTGGAGGCTTTATACAGGGGGTACTGGTACAGAGTCAATGTGGAGGCTATATACAGGGGCACAGGTACAGAGTCAATGTGGAGACTATATACAGGGGTACCGGTACAGAGTCAATGTGGAGGCTATATACAGGGGTACCGGTACAGAGTCAATGTGGAGGCTATATACAGGGTATTACGGTACAGAGTCAATGTGGAGGCTATATACAGGGTATTACGGTACATAGTCAAGTGGAGGCTATATACAGGGTATTACGGTACAGAGTCAATGTGGAGGCTATATACAGGGTATTACGGTACAGAGTCAATTTGGAGGCTATATACAGGGTATTATGGTACAGAGTCAATGTGGAGGCTATATACAGGGGGTACTGGTACAGAGTCAATGTGGAGGCTATATACAGGGGCACCGGTACAGAGTCAATGTGGAGACTATATACAGGGGTACCGGTACAGAGTCAATGTGGAGGCTATATACAGGGGTACCGGTACAGAGTCAATGTGGAGGCTATATACAGGGGTACCGGTACAGAGTCAATGTGGAGACTATATACAGGGGTACCGGTACAGAGTCAATGTGGAGACTATATACAGTGGTACCGGTACAGAGTCAATGTGGAGGCTATATACAGGGGGTACTGGTACAGAGTCAATGTGGAGGCTATATACAGGGGGTACCGGTAGAGAGTCAATGTGGAGGCTATATACAGGGGGTACCAGTACAGAGTCAATGTGGAGGCTATATACAGGGGGTACTGGTACAGAGTCAATGTGGAGGCTATATGCAGGGGGTACCGGTACAGAGACATTGTGGAAGCTATATACAGGGTACCGGTACAGAGTCAATGTGGAGGCTATATACAGGGGGCACCGGTACAGAGTCAATGTGGAGACTATATACAGGGGGCACCGGTACAGAGTCAATGTGGAGGCTATATACAGGGGTACCGGTACAGAGTCAATGTGGAGACTATATACAGGGGGTACTGGTACAGAGTCAATGTGGAGGCTATATACAGGGGCACTGTTACAGAGTCACTGTGGAGGCTAAATACCGGGGCACCGGTACAGAGTCACTGTGGAGGCTAAATACCGGGGCACCGGTACAGAGTCACTGTGGAGGAGCCAGGGCACCGGTACAGAGTCACTGTGTTGGCTAAATACCAGGGCACCGGTTAGTCGCGGCAACTGAGGCATTATGAACATGTCGGTAGAGTTATTAAAGAGACTCCAGGTAGCAGTTCACTGTCCCTTTAGCATGTTGTTAATGAGGAGGACAGTCATTTTGTATCAGAGTTTAAGGAGGTGGATGTTGTCTCTTAAGTTAAAAGGATGTCTGATCCACAGTAACAATAGCCTGTTGCCCGATCTGTTTTGTGCTGTGTTGCCAATTTCAACTGTGGTTATTGACACCGTAAAGCAGACGGCACAAGCAGATCTGGGACCAGGCTACAGAACGTAAACACTACCTGGTGTGGTTAGAGGTCGACCCAGTTCTCTGCTCTGATACAAGAGGGACTTCATATGTGACTTGATATGCCCTAACCTGTGGGAGTGTTTATTGTCAGTCTATGACCTGCGGGAGTGTTATTGTCAGTCTGTAACCTGCGGGAGTGTTATTGTCAGTCTGTAACCTGTGGGAGTGTTATTGTCAGTCTGTAACCTGCTGGAGCACAGAGGCCTGTGTCACCATAGGAGGTGGATCTGGTTCACTGTGGCTGGCTGACATGCCAATTACAGTCATTTAGAGAACTTTTTACCCAGAGGACATAGAGCTCTGAAGCCACTCTGTCATTTCGGCACCTCTTCTTACCACAGACACTCCATGAAGTGAATCACCAACACACACCACAAAGTTACCCTCCTACTCTTCTAACATCCAGACTTGAGACGAGCGATATTTCAGTGTGTCTTGTCACCCACCTAGACATTCCTTAACGTTACCCTGGCTCCTACCTGCTTAACCTATTTCAGTAGGCTAGTGTGTGTGTGTGATCTCTGGGGGAAGTTGAACCCACAGCCATGGCACTAGTCTTCTAAATTCTAACCTTTTAGTCAGGTTGTATTTCTGTGGCTTACTACCACAGTGGCCCTCATACAGTGTGTGTTTATGTGTTTTGTTATGTGTGTGTCTTGCCACAGTCACCCTATCAAACCCTCCTGCTCTTCTGTCTGTCTTACCACAGTCACCCTATCAAACCCTCCTGCTCTTCTGTCTGTGGCCTTTCAACCAATCAGACACACGGGCCTTTCAACCAACCAGACACACGGGCCTTTCAACCAATCAGACACACGGGCCTTTCAACCAACCAGACACACGGGCCTTTCAACCAATCAGACACACTGTGTGAAACTCACACTTGCACAAGCCTTTTTCTTCCCACCACTGAAACGTTTTCCCTCAGCGATCGAAACCCAACCATGGTTATAGAAGCCCCACCCTGAGGTCTGTCTACCACAGTTGGCTCCCTGCCCTAGCCTCAACCTGCTGGGTGCTTTGAATAGAGGAAAATTACTAGGTCTGCTGACATGGCCTTGCCACACACACACACTGAACACACACACACACACACACTGAACACACACACACACACACTGAGGACACACACACACACACACACACACACTGAGGGCACACAAACACACACTGAACACACACATACACACACACACACACACACTGAGGACACACACACACTGAGGACACACACACACTGAGGACACACACACTGAACACACACACACACTGGACACACACACACACTGAGCACACACACACACACTGAACACACACACACACACACACACACACACACACACACACACACACACTGAGGACACACACACACACACACTGAGGGCACACAAACACACACTGAACACACACACACTGTACACACACACACACTGAGCACACACACTGAAAACACACACACACACACACACACACACACACACACTGAGGACACACACACTGTGGGCACACAAACACACACACACTGAGGACACACACACACACTTGAAGAGACCCAGCCAACTTGCCAGGTGGTAAACAACTAAAATGATGTTGTGTTGGCGTGCCACCAGTTTTGCTAAACTTGGCTGACGGATTAGCATCCTCGCTAACCCTGGCGGTTCACCTTCCAGCTAAATAAGGGTAGTGACATTTTAGTTGGACGCGGTGATGACTTTCAGAGGCAGGTGAAAAGCCTGGCTTTTGTTGTCACGTCCTGACCTTAGATATCTCTGTTTTCTTTATATTTTGGTTAGGTCAGGGTGTGACTAGGGTGGGTACGCTAGTTTTTCTATCGCCTAGGGTTGTTTGTATCGTCTAGGGTTTTTTGTATGTCTAGAGTTTTGTAGGTCTAAGTGATTTGTATGTCTATGGTGGCCTGATATGGTTCCCAATCAGAGACAGCTGTTTATCGTTGTCTCTGATTTGGGGATCATATTTAGGCAGCCATTTCCCTTTGGTGTTGGTGGGTTCTTGTTCTATGTTTAGTTCCCTGTCTGCACTATTCATGTAGCTTCACGGTTCGTTTTGTTATTTTGTTATTTTGTTCAGTGTTTCATTCTTTATATAAAGAAGAATGAACGCAGACCACGCTGCACCTTGGTCTCCTTCGTACAACGAACGTGACATATGTACAGGAGGAGGGCTTGAATGCCAATCCTATATCGTACACTTGTAATACTAAATATGAGGTCATATTGTATGATACGTTTTGTAACAGATACATTGATATTTTACCACACAGTGTTCAAACACTGGTGTAGGATACTTGTATTTGCCTTTCTTCACTCTCAACGGGAGACCAGATGAAAAGGTTACTTAAGTGGATGTTTAGGATTCGCCCCTTAATGCACCTTGGTTAGAGAGGTTAGAGAGCACGGTAGAGAGGTTAGAGAGCACGGTAGAGAGGTTAGAGAGCACGGTAGAGAGGTTACAGAGGTTAGAGAGCACAGTAGAGAGGTTTGAGAGGTTAGAGAGCACGGTAGAGAGGTTAGGGAGCACGGTAGAGAGGTTAGGGAGCACGGTAGAGAGGTTAGGGAGCACAGTTAGAGAGGTTAGAGAGCACGGTAGAGAGGTTAGAGAGGTTAAAGAGTACGGTAGAGAGGTTAGAGAGCACGGTAGAGAGGTTAGAGAGCACGGTAGAGAGGTTAGAGAGCACGGTAGAGAGGTTAGAGAGCACGGTAGAGAGGTTAGAGAGCACGGTAGAGAGGTTAGAGAGCACGGTAGAGAGGTTAGAGAGATTAGAGAGCACAGTAGAGAGGTTTGAGAGGTTAGAGAGCACATTAGAGAGGTTAGAGAGCACGGTAGAGAGCACGGTAGAGAGGTTAGAGAGCACGGTAGAGAGGTTTGAGAGATTAGAGAGCACAGTAGAGAGGTTTGAGAGATTAGAGAGCACATTAGAGAGGTTAGAGAGCACGGTAGAGAGCATGGTAGAGAGCACGGTAGAGAGCACGGTAGAGAGCACGGTAGAGAGGTTAGAGAGCACGGTAGAGAGGTTAGAGAGATTAGAGAGCACAGTAGAGAGGTTTGAGAGATTAGAGAGCACATTAGAGAGGTTAGAGAGCACGGTAGAGAGCATGGTAGAGAGCACGTTAGAGAGCACGGTAGAGAGGTTAGAGAGCACGGTAGAGAGGTGAGAGAGCACGGTAGAGACTTGAGAGAGCACGGTAGAGAGGTGAGAGAGCACGGTAGAGAGGTTAGAGAGCATGGTAGAGAGGTGAGAGAGCACGGTAGAGAGCACGGTAGAGAGGTTAGAGAGCACGGTAGAGAGCACGGTAGAGAGGTGAGAGAGCACGGTAGAGAGCACGGTAGAGAGCACGGTAGAGAGAACGGTAGAGAGCACGGTAGAGAGGTTAGAGAGCACGGTAGAGAGGTGAGAGAGCACGGTAGAGAGGTTAGAGAGCACGGTAGAGAGGTTAGAGAGGTTAGAGAGCACGGTAGAGAGGTTAGAGAGCACGGTAGAGAGCACGGTAGAGAGCACGGTAGAGAGCACGGTAGAGAGCACGGTAGAGAGCATGGTAGAGAGGTTAGAGAGCACGGTAGAGAGGTTAGAGAGCACGGTAGAGAGGTTAGAGAGCACGGTAGAGAGGTTAGAGAGCACGGTAGAGAGGTGAGAGAGCACGGTAGAGAGGTTAGAGAGCGCAGTAGAGAGCTTAGAGAGGTTTGAGAGGTTAGAGAGCATGGTAGAGAGGTTAGAGAGCACGGTATCGACAGTGTTCTTTGGCTATTTAAACTGTCGATGCAACTGGCATTTCAGTTTGTGTAGACACACACACCATCTTGTCAGTTCAGTGTGTGTTGACACACACACACCATCTTGTCAGTTCAGTGTGTGTTGACTCCTGCACCACACATACACCATCTTGTCAGTTCAGTGTGTGTTGACACCTGCACCACACATACACCATCTTGTCAGTTCAGTTTGTGTAGACACCTGCACCACACATACACCATCTTGTCAGTTCAGTTTGTGTAGACACACGCACCACACATACATCATCTTGTCAGTTCAGTGTGTGTTGACACCTGCACCACACATACACCATCTTGTCAAGACTGAAAGACTCAGTATTTTATGGATTCCATTTATTCAGTTGCATTGGAACCAATAGAAAAGTCCTCAAAAGTGCAAACCCTTCTCTGCCACTCCAGGCAGGCTAAAACAAACGCTCAACGTATTTTAAAGATGTCAAATACTATTTGAACCCAGGTCAGAATGTTTGGACTGTTTATCCCAAACTGTCTTTTTATTTATGTATATTTATATTTATATATTTATATTTATTTATATATATTTATATATATTATATATTTATATATTTATATATTTATATATATTATATATTTATATATTTATATATATTATATATTTATATATTTATATATTTATATATTTATATTTATTTATATATATTTATATATATTTATATATTTATATATTTATATATTTATATATATTATATATTTATATATTTATATATATTATATATTTATATATTTATATATATTATATATTTATATATTTATATATTTATATTTATATTTATATATTTATATTTATTTATATATATTTATACATTTATATTTATATATTTATATATTTATATATTTTATATATTTATATATATTATATATTTATATATTTATATATATTATATGTTTATATATTTATATATTTATATTTATATATTTATTTATTTATTTATTTATATATATATATATATATATATATATATATATATATATATATATTTATATATATATTTATATATATATATATAACTAGGCAAGTCGGTTAAAAACAAATTCCTATTTGCAATGATGGCCAACCATGGCCAAATCCTAACCCGGGCGACGCTGGGCCAATTGTGCGGTTTGTATCTGGGTCATGTAACTAGCTGACGGGCTGATGCAGTACTGCACTAAGCCTTTGATGTAACATACAGTGCCTTGCGAAAGTATTCGGCCCCCTTGAACTTTGCGACCTTTTGCCACATTTCAGGCTTCAAACATAAAGATATAAAACTGTATTTTTTTGTGAAGAATCAACAACAAGTGGGACAGAATCATGAAGTGGAACGACATTTATTGGATATTTCAAACTTTTTTAACAAATCAAAAACTGAAAAATTGGGCGTGCAAAATTATTCAGCCCCTTTACTTTCAGTGCAGCAAACTCTCTCCAGAAGTTCAGTGAGGATCTCTGAATGATCAAATGTTGACCTAAATGACTAATGATGATAAATACAATGAACCTGTGTGTAATCAAGTCTCCGTATAAATGCACCTGCACTGTGATAGTCTCAGAGGTCCGTTAAAAGCGCAGAGAGCATCATGAAGATCAAGGAACACACCAGGCAGGTCCGAGATACTGTTGTGAAGAAGTTTAAAGCCGGATTTGGATACAAAAAGATTTCCCAAGCTTTAAACATCCCAAGGAGTACTGTGCAAGCGATAATATTGAAATGGAAGGAGTATCAGACCACTGCAAATCTACCAAGACCTGGCCGTCCCTCTAAACTTTCAGCTCATACAAGGAGAAGACTGATCAGAGATGCAGCCAAGAGGCCCATGATCACTCTGGATGAACTGCAGAGATCTACAGCTGAGGTGGGAGACTGTCCATAGGATAACAATCAGTCGTATATTGCACAAATCTGGCCTTTATGGAAGAGTGGCAAGAAGAAAGCCATTTCTTAAAGATATCCATAAAAAGTGTTGTTTAAAGTTTGCCACAAGCCACCTGGGAGACACACCAAACATGTGGAAGAAGGTGCTCTGGTCAGATAAAACCAAAATTGAACTTTTTGGCAACAATGCAAAACGTTATGTTTGGCGTAAAAGCAACACAGCTGAACACACCATCCCCACTGTCAAACATGGTGGTGGCAGCATCATGGTTTGGGCCTGCTTTTCTTCAGCAGGGACAGGGAAGATGGTTAAAATTGATGGGAAGATGGATGGAGCCAAATACAGGACCATTCTGGAAGAGAACCTGATGGAGTCTGCAAAAGACCTGAGACTGGGACGGAGATTTGTCTTCCAACAAGACAATGATCCAAAACATAAAGCAAAATCTACAATGGAATGGTTCAAATATAAACATATCCAGGTGTTAGAATGGCCAAGTCAAAGTCCAGACCTGAATCCAATCGAGAATCTGTGGAAAGAACTGAAAACTGCTGTTCACAAATGCTCTCCATCCAACCTCACTGAGCTCGAGCTGTTTTGCAAGGAGGAATGGGAAAAAATGTCAGTCTCTCGATGTGCAAAACTGATAGAGACATACCCCAAGCGACGTACAGCTGTAATCGCAGCAAAAAGTGGCGCTACAAAGTATTAACTTAAGGGGGCTGAATAATTTTGCACGCCCAATTTTTCAGTTTTTGATTTGTTAAAAAAGTTTGAAATATCCAATAAATGTCGGTCCACTTCATGATTGTGTCCCACTTGTTGTTGATTCTTCACAAAAAAATACAGTTTTATATCTTTATGTTTGAAGCCAGAAATGTGGCAAAAGGTCGCAAAGTTCAAGAGGGCTGAATACTTTCGCAAGGCACTGTAGTTATGTGGCCAGCAGAGAATATTTCATGTGTCATACTCCCACCAAACTGCAGGGAAGTCGAAGCGTTTCATAGTTAGGATCGCTGATCTAGGATCAAGTCCCCCCTTATCCATTAGTTAGTCCCCCCTTATCCATCGTCCCCCCTTATCCATCTAAAAGTCCCCCCTTATCCATTAGTTGTCATCTAAAAGGGTAAAACTGATACTAGACCAGCGCTCCTAACTCTGAGACGCTCTATGAATACAGGCCCTGTGGTCTATGTGATGCAAGTCCTACATGGTTCAAAACTGATACTAGACCAGCGCTCCTAACTCTGAGACGCTCTACGAATACAGGCCCTGTGGTCTATGTGATGCAAGTCCTACATGGTTCAAAACTGATACTAGACCAGCGCTCCTAACTCTGAGACACTCTACGAATACAGGCCCTGTGGTCTATGTGATGCAAGTCCTACATGGTTCAAAACTGATACTAGACCAGCGCTCCTAACTCTGAGACGCTCTACGAATACAGGCCCTGTGGTCTATGTGATGCAAGTCCTACATGGTTCAAAACTGATACTAGACCAGCGCTCCTAACTCTGAGACGCTCTATGAATACAGGCCCTGTGGTCTATGTGATGCAAGTCCTACATGGTTCAAAACTGATACTAGACCAGCGCTCCTAACTCTGAGACGCTCTACAAATACAGGCCCTGTGGTCTATGTGATGCAAGTCCTACATGGTTCAAAACTGATACTAGACCAGCGCTCCTAACTCTGAGACACTCTACAAATACAGGCCCTGTGGTCTATGTGATGCAAGTCCTACATGGTTCAAAACTGATACTAGACCAGCGCTCCTAACTCTGAGACACTCTACAAATACAGGCCCAGTGGTCTATGTGATGCAAGTCCTACATGGTTCAAAACTGATACTAGACCAGCGCTCCTAACTCTGAGACGCTCTACAAATACAGGCCCTGTGGTCTATGTGATGCAAGTCCTACATGGTCCAAAACTGATACTAGACCAGCGCTCCTAACTCTGAGACGCTCTACGAATACAGGCCCTGTGGTCTATGTGATGCAAGTCCTACATGGTTCAAAACTGATACTAGACCAGCGCTCCTAACTCTGAGACGCTTTACGAATACAGGCCCTGTGGTCTATGTGATGCAAGTCCTACATGGTTCAAAACTGATACTAGACCAGCGCTCCTAACTCTGAGATGCTTTACGAATACAGGCCCTGTGGTCTACATGGTTCCTTTTACATACACTGATTGAACTGTTTCAAATGAATTATTTTGCAGTGTTGTCAGTCTATCTATGGTGTTGGACATTTTAGATTGTACCTTGTTTTTTTTTCAGAGTTCTCTGATGTCATTGATCTTCAGGTCGTAGCTCTAGAAAGAGGCCGGATTTACAATTCCAAGTTGGATGACCGGATTTACAATTCCAAGTTGGATGACCGGATTTACAATTCCAAGTTGGATGGCCAGATTTACAATTCCAAGTTGGATGACCGGATTTACAATTCCAAGTTGGATGACCGGATTTACAATTCCAAGTTGGATGACCGGATTTACAATTCCAAGTTGGATGACCGGATTTACAATTCCAAGTTGGATGGCCGGATTTACAATTCCAAGTTGGATGACCGGATTTACAATTCCAAGTTGGATGACCGGATTTACAATTCCAAGTTGGATGACCGGATTTACAATTCCAAGTTGGATGACCGGATTTACAATTCCAAGTTGGATGACCGGATTTACAATTCCAAGTTGGATGACCGGATTTACAATTCCAAGTTGGATGACCGGATTTACAATTCCAAGTTGGATGACCGGATTTACAATTCCAAGTTGGATGACCGGATTTACAATTCCAAGTTGGATGACCGGATTTACAATTCCAAGTTGGATGACCGGATTTACAATTCCAAGTTGGATGACCGGATTTACAATTCCAAGTTGGATGACCGGATTTACAATTCCAAGTTGGATGACCGGATTTACAATTCCAAGTTGGATGACCGGATTTACAATTCCAAGTTGGATGACCGGATTTACAATTCCAAGTTGGATGACCGGATTTACAATTCCAAGTTGGATGACCGGATTTACAATTCCAAGTTGGATGACCGGATTTACAATTCCAAGTTGGATGACCGGATTTACAATTCCAAGTTGGATGGCCGGATTTACAATTCCAAGTTGGATGACCGGATTTACAATTCCAAGTTGGATGACCGGATTTACAATTCCAAGTTGGATGACCGGATTTACAATTCCAAGTTGGATGGCCGGATTTACAATTCCAAGTTGGATGACCGGATTTACAATTCCAAGTTGGATGACCGGATTTACAATTCCAAGTTGGATGGCCGGATTTACAATTCCAAGTTGGATGACCGGATTTACAATTCCAAGTTGGATGGATTTACAATTCCAAGTTGGGCCGGATTTACAATTCCAAGTTGGATGACCGGATTTACAATTCCAAGTTGGATGACCGGATTTACAATTCCAAGTTGGATGACCGGATTTACAATTCCAAGTTGGATGACCGGATTTACAATTCCAAGTTGGATGACCGGATTTACAATTCCAAGTTGGATGACCGGATTTACAATTCCAAGTTGGATGACCGGATTTACAATTCCAAGTTGGATGACCGGATTTACAATTCCAAGTTGGATGACCGGATTTACAATTCCAAGTTGGATGACCGGATTTACAATTCCAAGTTGGATGACCGGATTTACAATTCCAAGTTGGATGACCGGATTTACAATTCCAAGTTGGATGACCGGATTTACAATTCCAAGTTGGATGACCGGATTTACAATTCCAAGTTGGATGACCGGATTTACAATTCCAAGTGACCGGATTTACAATTCCAAGTTGGATGACCGGATTTACAATTCCAAGTTGGATGACCGGATTTACAATTCCAAGTTGGATGACCGGATTTACAATTCCAAGTTGGATGACCGGATTTACAATTCCAAGTTGGATGACCGGATTTACAATTCCAAGTTGGATGACCGGATTTACAATTCCAAGTTGGATGACCGGATTTACAATTCCAAGTTGGATGACCGGATTTACAATTCCAAGTTGGATGACCGGATTTACAATTCCAAGTTGGATGACCGGATTTACAATTCCAAGTTGGATGACCGGATTTACAATTCCAAGTTGGATGACCGGATTTACAATTCCAAGTTGGATGACCGGATTTACAATTCCAAGTTGGATGACCGGATTTACAATTCCAAGTTGGATGACCGGATTTACAATTCCAAGTTGGATGACCGGATTTACAATTCCAAGTTGGATGACCGGATTTACAATTCCAAGTTGGATGACCGGATTTACAATTCCAAGTTGGATGACCGGATTTACAATTCCAAGTTGGATGACCGGATTTACAATTCCAAGTTGGATGACCGGATTTACAATTCCAAGTTGGATGACCGGATTTACAATTCCAAGTTGGATGACCGGATTTACAATTCCAAGTTGGATGACCGGATTTACAATTCCAAGTTGGATGACCGGATTTACAATTCCAAGTTGGATGACCGGATTTACAATTCCAAGTTGGATGACCGGATTTACAATTCCAAGTTGGATGACCGGATTTACAATTCCAAGTTGGATGACCGGATTTACAATTCCAAGTTGGATGACCGGATTTACAATTCCAAGTTGGATGACCGGATTTACAATTCCAAGTTGGATGACCGGATTTACAATTCCAAGTTGGATGACCGGATTTACAATTCCAAGTTGGATGACCGGATTTACAATTCCAAGTTGGATGACCGGATTTACAATTCCAAGTTTGACCGGATTTACAATTCCAAGTTGGATGACCGGATTTACAATTCCAAGTTGGATGACCGGATTTACAATTCCAAGTTGGATGACCGGATTTACAATTCCAAGTTGGATGACCGGATTTACAATTCCAAGTTGGATGACCGGATTTACAATTCCAAGTTGGATGACCGGATTTACAATTCCAAGTTGGATGGATGACCGGATTTACAATTCCAAGTTGGATGACCGGATTTACAATTCCAAGTTGGATGACCGGATTTACAATTCCAAGTTGGATGACCGGATTTACAATTCCAAGTTGACCGGATTTACAATTCCAAGTTGGATGACCGGATTTACAATTCCAAGTTGGATGACCGGATTTACAATTCCAAGTTGGATGACCGGATTTACAATTCCAAGTTGGATGACCGGATTTACAATTCCAAGTTGGATGACCGGATTTACAATTCCAAGTTGGATGACCGGATTTACAATTCCAAGTTGGATGACCGGATTTACAATTCCAAGTTGGATGACCGGATTTACAATTCCAAGTTGGATGACCGGATTTACAATTCCAAGTTGGATGACCGGATTTACAATTCCAAGTTGGATGACCGGATTTACAATTCCAAGTTGGATGACCGGATTTACAATTCCAAGTTGGATGACCGGATTTACAATTCCAAGTTGGATGACCGGATTTACAATTCCAAGTTGGATGACCGGATTTACAATTCCAAGTTGGATGACCGGATTTACAATTCCAAGTTGGATGACCGGATTTACAATTCCAAGTTGGATGACCGGATTTACAATTCCAAGTTGGAAGTTGGATGACCGGATTTACAATTCCAAGTTGGATGACCGGATTTACAATTCCAAGTTGGATGACCGGATTTACAATTCCAAGTTGGATGACCGGATTTACAATTCCAAGTTGGATGACCGGATTTACAATTCCAAGTTGGATGACCGGATGACCGGATTTACAATTCCAAGTTGGATGACCGGATTTACAATTCCAAGTTGGATGACCGGATTTACAATTCCAAGTTGGATGACCGGATTTACAATTCCAAGTTGGATGACCGGATTTACAATTCCAAGTTGGATGACCGGATTTACAATTCCAAGTTGGATGACCGGATTTACAATTCCAAGTTGGATGGATGACCGGATTTACAATTCCAAGTTGGATGACCGGATTTACAATTCCAAGTTGGATGACCGGATTTACAATTCCAAGTTGGATGACCGGATTTACAATTCCAAGTTGGATGACCGGATTTACAATTCCAAGTTGGATGACCGGATTTACAATTCCAAGTTGGATGACCGGATTTACAATTCCAAGTTGGATGACCGGATTTACAATTCCAAGTTGGATGACCGGATTTACAATTCCAAGTTGGATGACCGGATTTACAATTCCAAGTTGGATGACCGGATTTACAATTCCAAGTTGGATGACCGGATTTACAATTCCAAGTTGGATGACCGGATTTACAATTCCAAGTTGGATGACCGGATTTACAATTCCAAGTTGGATGGATGACCGGATTTACAATTCCAAGTTGGATGACCGGATTTACAATTCCAAGTTGGATGACCGGATTTACAATTCCAAGTTGGATGACCGGATTTACAATTCCAAGTTGGATGACCGGATTTACAATTCCAAGTTGGATGACCGGATTTACAATTCCAAGTTGGATGACCGGATTTACAATTCCAAGTTGGATGACCGGATTTACAATTCCAAGTTGGATGACCGGATTTACAATTCCAAGTTGGATGACCGGATTTACAATTCCAAGTTGGATGACCGGATTTACAATTCCAAGTTGGATGACCGGATTTACAATTCCAAGTTGGATGACCGGATTTACAATTCCAAGTTGGATACAATTCCAAGTTGGATGACCGGATTTACAATTCCAAGTTGGATGACCGGATTTACAATTCCAAGTTGGATGACCGGATTTACAATTCCAAGTTGGATGACCGGATTTACAATTCCAAGTTGGATGACCGGATTTACAATTCCAAGTTGGATGACCGGATTTACAATTCCAAGTTGGATGACCGGATTTACAATTCCAAGTTGGATGACAATTCCAAGTTGGATGACCGGATTTACAATTCCAAGTTGGATGACCGGATTTACAATTCCAAGTTGGATGACCGGATTTACAATTCCAAGTTGGATGACCGGATTTACAATTCCAAGTTGGATGACCGGATTTACAATTCCAAGTTGGATGACCGGATTTACAATTCCAAGTTGGATGACCGGATTTACAATTCCAAGTTGGATGACCGGATTTACAATTCCAAGTTGGATGACCGGATTTACAATTCCAAGTTGGATGACCGGATTTACAATTCCAAGTTGGATGACCGGATTTACAATTCCAAGTTGGATGGACCGGATTTACAATTCCAAGTTGGATGACCGGATTTACAATTCCAAGTTGGATGACCGGATTTACAATTCCAAGTTGGATGACCGGATTTACAATTCCAAGTTGGATGACCGGATTTACAATTCCAAGTTGGATGACCGGATTTACAATTCCAAGTTGGATGACCGGATTTACAATTCCAAGTTGGATGACCGGATTTACAATTCCAAGTTGACCGGATTTACAATTCCAATGGATGACCGGATTTACAATTCCAAGTTGGATGACCGGATTTACAATTCCAAGTTGGATGACCGGATTTACAATTCCAAGTTGGATGGATTTACAATTCCGGATTTACAATTCCAAGTTGGATGACCGGATTTACAATTCCAAGTTGGATGACCGGATTTACAATTCCAAGTTGGATGACCGGATTTACAATTCCAAGTTGGATGACCGGATTTACAATTCCAAGTTGGATGACCGGATTTACAATTCCAAGTTGGATGACCGGATTTACAATTCCAAGTTGGATGACCGGATTTACAATTCCAAGTTGGATGACCGGATTTACAATTCCAAGTTGGATGACCGGATTTACAATTCCAAGTTGGATGACCGGATTTACAATTCCAAGTTGGATGACCGGATTTACAATTCCAAGTTGGATGACCGGATTTACAATTCCAAGTTGGATGACCGGATTTACAATTCCAAGTTGGATGACCGGATTTGGCCGGATTTACAATTCCAAGTTGGATGACCGGATTTACAATTCCAAGTTGGATGACCGGATTTACAATTCCAAGTTGGATGACCGGATTTACAATTCCAAGTTGGATGACCGGATTTACAATTCCAAGTTGGATGACCGGATTTACAATTCCAAGTTGGATGACCGGATTTACAATTCCAAGTTGGATGACCGGATTTACAATTCCAAGTTGGATGACCGGATTTACAATTCCAAGTTGGATGACCGGATTTACAATTCCAAGTTGGATGACCGGATTTACAATTCCAAGTTGGATGACCGGATTTACAATTCCAAGTTGGATGGCCGGATTTACAATTCCAAGTTGGATGACCGGATTTACAATTCCAAGTTGGATGACCGGATTTACAATTCCAAGTTGGATGGCCGGATTTACAATTCCAAGTTGGATGACCGGATTTACAATTCCAAGTTGGATGACCGGATTTACAATTCCAAGTTGGATGACCGGATTTACAATTCCAAGTTGGATGACCGGATTTACAATTCCAAGTTGGATGACCGGATTTACAATTCCAAGTTGGATGACCGGATTTACAATTCCAAGTTGGATGACCGGATTTACAATTCCAAGTTGGATGACCGGATTTACAATTCCAAGTTGGATGACCGGATTTACAATTCCAAGTTGGATGACCGGATTTACAATTCCAAGTTGGATGACCGGATTTACAATTCCAAGTTGGATGACCGGATTTACAATTCCAAGTTGGATGGCCGGATTTACAATTCCAAGTTGGATGACCGGATTTACAATTCCAAGTTGGATGACCGGATTTACAATTCCAAGTTGGATGACCGGATTTACAATTCCAAGTTGGATGACCGGATTTACAATTCCAAGTTGGATGACCGGATTTACAATTCCAAGTTGGATGACCGGATTTACAATTCCAAGTTGGATGACCGGATTTACAATTCCAAGTTGGATGACCGGATTTACAATTCCAAGTTGGATGACCGGATTTACAATTCCAAGTTGGATGACCGGATTTACAATTCCAAGTTGGATGACCGGATTTACAATTCCAAGTTGGATGACCGGATTTACAATTCCAAGTTGGATGACCGGATTTACAATTCCAAGTTGGATGACCGGATTTACAATTCCAAGTTGGATGGCCGGATTTACAATTCCAAGTTGGATGACCGGATTTACAATTCCAAGTTGGATGACCGGATTTACAATTCCAAGTTGGATGGATGACCGGATTTACAATTCCAAGTTGGATGACCGGATTTACAATTCCAAGTTGGATGACCGGATTTACAATTCCAAGTTGGATGACCGGATTTACAATTCCAAGTTGGATGACCGGATTTACAATTCCAAGTTGGATGACCGGATTTACAATTCCAAGTTGGATGACCGGATTTACAATTCCAAGTTGGATGACCGGATTTACAATTCCAAGTTGGATGACCGGATTTACAATTCCAAGTTGGATGACCGGATTTACAATTCCAAGTTGGATGACCGGATTTACAATTCCAAGTTGGATGACCGGATTTACAATTCCAAGTTGGATGGCCGGATTTACAATTCCAAGTTGGATGACCGGATTTACAATTCCAAGTTGGATGACCGGATTTACAATTCCAAGATTTTGGATGACCGGATTTACAATTCCAAGTTGGATGACCGGATTTACAATTCCAAGTTGGATGACCGGATTTACAATTCCAAGTTGGATGACCGGATTTACAATTCCAAGTTGGATGACCGGATTTACAATTCCAAGTTGGATGACCGGATTTACAATTCCAAGTTGGATGACCGGATTTACAATTCCAAGTTGGATGACCGGATTTACAATTCCAAGTTGGATGACCGGATTTACAATTCCAAGTTGGATGACCGGATTTACAATTCCAAGTTGGATGACCGGATTTACAATTCCAAGTTGGATGACCGGATTTACAATTCCAAGTTGGATGGCCGGATTTACAATTCCAAGTTGGATGACCGGATTTACAATTCCAAGTTGGATGACCGGATTTACAATTCCAAGTTGGATGACCGGATTTACAATTCCAAGTTGGATGACCGGATTTACAATTCCAAGTTGGATGACCGGATTTACAATTCCAAGTTGGATGACCGGATTTACAATTCCAAGTTGGATGACCGGATTTACAATTCCAAGTTGGATGACCGGATTTACAATTCCAAGTTGGATGACCGGATTTACAATTCCAAGTTGGATGACCGGATTTACAATTCCAAGTTGGATGACCGGATTTACAATTCCAAGTTGGATGACCGGATTTACAATTCCAAGTTGGATGACCGGATTTACAATTCCAAGTTGGATGACCGGATTTACAATTCCAAGTTGGATGACCGGATTTACAATTCCAAGTTGGATGACCGGATTTACAATTCCAAGTTGGATGACCGGATTTACAATTCCAAGTTGGATGACCGGATTTACAATTCCAAGTTGGATGACCGGATTTACAATTCCAAGTTGGATGACCGGATTTACAATTCCAAGTTGGATGACCGGATTTACAATTCCAAGTTGGATGACCGGATTTACAATTCCAAGTTGGATGACCGGATTTACAATTCCAAGTTGGATGACCGGATTTACAATTCCAAGTTGGATGACCGGATTTACAATTCCAAGTTGGATGACCGGATTTACAATTCCAAGTTGGATGACCGGATTTACAATTCCAAGTTGGATGACCGGATTTACAATTCCAAGTTGGATGACCGGATTTACAATTCCAAGTTGGATGACCGGATTTACAATTCCAAGTTGGATGACCGGATTTACAATTCCAAGTTGGATGACCGGATTTACAATTCCAAGTTGGATGACCGGATTTACAATTCCAAGTTGGATGACCGGATTTACAATTCCAAGTTGGATGACCGGATTTACAATTCCAAGTTGGATGACCGGATTTACAATTCCAAGTTGGATGACCGGATTTACAATTCCAAGTTGGATGACCGGATTTACAATTCCAAGTTGGATGACCGGATTTACAATTCCAAGTTGGATGACCGGATTTACAATTCCAAGTTGGATGACCGGATTTACAATTCCAAGTTGGATGACCGGATTTACAATTCCAAGTTGGATGACCGGATTTACAATTCCAAGTTGGATGACCGGATTTACAATTCCAAGTTTGACCGGATTTACAATTCCAAGTTGGATGACCGGATTTACAATTCCAATGACCGGATTTACAATTCCAAGTTGGATGACCGGATTTACAATTCCAAGTTGGATGACCGGATTTACAATTCCAAGTTGGATGACCGGATTTACAATTCCAAGTTGGATGACCGGATTTACAATTCCAAGTTGGATGACCGGATTTACAATTCCAAGTTGGATGACCGGATTTACAATTCCAAGTTGGATGACCGGATTTACAATTCCAAGTTGGATGACCGGATTTACAATTCCAAGTTGGATGACCGGATTTACAATTCCAAGTTGGATGACCGGATTTACAATTCCAAGTTGGATGACCGGATTTACAATTCCAAGTTGGATGACCGGATTTACAATTCCAAGTTGGATGACCGGATTTACAATTCCAAGTTGGATGACCGGATTTACAATTCCAAGTTGGATGACCGGATTTACAATTCCAAGTTGGATGACCGGATTTACAATTCCAAGTTGGATGACCGGATTTACAATTCCAAGTTGGATGACCGGATTTACAATTCCAAGTTGGATGGATTTACAATTCCAAGTTGGATGACCGGATTTACAATTCCAAGTTGGATGACCGGATTTACAATTCCAAGTTGGATGACCGGATTTACAATTCCAAGTTGGATGACCGGATTTACAATTCCAAGTTGGATGACCGGATTTACAATTCCAAGTTGGATGACCGGATTTACAATTCCAAGTTGGATGACCGGATTTACAATTCCAAGTTGGATGACCGGATTTACAATTCCAAGTTGGATGACCGGATTTACAATTCCAAGTTGGATGACCGGATTTACAATTCCAAGTTGGATGACCGGATTTACAATTCCAAGTTGGATGACCGGATTTACAATTCCAAGTTGGATGACCGGATTTACAATTCCAAGTTGGATGACCGGATTTACAATTCCAAGTTGGATGACCGGATTTACAATTCCAAGTTGGATGACCGGATTTACAATTCCAAGTTGGATGACCGGATTTACAATTCCAAGTTGGATGACCGGATTTACAATTCCAAGTTGGATGACCGGATTTACAATTCCAAGTTGGATGACCGGATTTACAATTCCAAGTTGGATGACCGGATTTACAATTCCAAGTTGGATGACCGGATTTACAATTCCAAGTTGGATGACCGGATTTACAATTCCAAGTTGGATGACCGGATTTACAATTCCAAGTTGGATGACCGGATTTACAATTCCAAGTTGGATGACCGGATTTACAATTCCAAGTTGGATGACCGGATTTACAATTCCAAGTTGGATGACCGGATTTACAATTCCAAGTTGGATGACCGGATTTACAATTCCAAGTTGGATGACCGGATTTACAATTCCAAGTTGGATGACCGGATTTACAATTCCAAGTTGGATGACCGGATTTACAATTCCAAGTTGGATGACCGGATTTACAATTCCAAGTTGGATGACCGGATTTACAATTCCAAGTTGGATGACCGGATTTACAATTCCAAGTTGGATGACCGGATTTACAATTCCAAGTTGGATGACCGGATTTACAATTCCAAGTTGGATGACCGGATTTACAATTCCAAGTTGGATGACCGGATTTACAATTCCAAGTTGGATGACCGGATTTACAATTCCAAGTTTACAATTCCAAGTTGGATGACCGGATTTACAATTCCAAGTTGGATGACCGGATTTACAATTCCAAGTTGGATGACCGGATTTACAATTCCAAGTTGGATGACCGGATTTACAATTCCAAGTTGGATGACCGGATTTACAATTCCAAGTTGGATGAGATTTACAATTCCAAGTTGGATGACCGGATTTACAATTCCAAGTTGGATGACCGGATTTACAATTCCAAGTTGGATGACCGGATTTACAATTCCAAGTTGGATGACCGGATTTACAATTCCAAGTTGGATGACCGGATTTACAATTCCAAGTTGGATGACCGGATTTACAATTCCAAGTTGGATGACCGGATTTACAATTCCAAGTTGGATGACCGGATTTACAATTCCAAGTTGGATGACCGGATTTACAATTCCAAGTTGGATGACCGGATTTACAATTCCAAGTTGGATGACCGGATTTACAATTCCAAGTTGGATGACCGGATTTACAATTCCAAGTTGGATGACCGGATTTACAATTCCAAGTTGGATGACCGGATTTACAATTCCAAGTTGGATGACCGGATTTACAATTCCAAGTTGGATGACCGGATTTACAATTCCAAGTTGGATGGCCGGATTTACAATTCCAAGTTGGATGACCGGATTTACAATTCCAAGTTGGATGACCGGATTTACAATTCCAAGTTGGATGACCGGATTTACAATTCCAAGTTGGATGACCGGATTTACAATTCCAAGTTGGATGACCGGATTTACAATTCCAAGTTGGATGACCGGATTTACAATTCCAAGTTGGATGACCGGATTTACAATTCCAAGTTGGATGACCGGATTTACAATTCCAAGTTGGATGACCGGATTTACAATTCCAAGTTGGATGACCGGATTTACAATTCCAAGTTGGATGACCGGATTTACAATTCCAAGTTGGATGGCCGGATTTACAATTCCAAGTTGGATGACCGGATTTACAATTCCAAGTTGGATGACCGGATTTACAATTCCAAGTTGGATGACCGGATTTACAATTCCAAGTTGGATGACCGGATTTACAATTCCAAGTTGGATGACCGGATTTACAATTCCAAGTTGGATGACCGGATTTACAATTCCAAGTTGGATGACCGGATTTACAATTCCAAGTTGGATGACCGGATTTACAATTCCAAGTTGGATGACCGGATTTACAATTCCAAGTTGGATGACCGGATTTACAATTCCAAGTTGGATGACCGGATTTACAATTCCAAGTTGGATGACCGGATTTACAATTCCAAGTTGGATGACCGGATTTACAATTCCAAGTTGGATGACCGGATTTACAATTCCAAGTTGGATGGCCGGATTTACAATTCCAAGTTGGATGACCGGATTTACAATTCCAAGTTGGATGACCGGATTTACAATTCCAAGTTGGATGACCGGATTTACAATTCCAAGTTGGATGACCGGATTTACAATTCCAAGTTGGATGACCGGATTTACAATTCCAAGTTGGATGACCGGATTTACAATTCCAAGTTGGATGACCGGATTTACAATTCCAAGTTGGATGACCGGATTTACAATTCCAAGTTGGATGACCGGATTTACAATTCCAAGTTGGATGACCGGATTTACAATTCCAAGTTGGATGACCGGATTTACAATTCCAAGTTGGATGACCGGATTTACAATTCCAAGTTGGATGACCGGATTTACAATTCCAAGTTGGATGACCGGATTTACAATTCCAAGTTGGATGACCGGATTTACAATTCCAAGTTGGATGACCGGATTTACAATTCCAAGTTGGATGACCGGATTTACAATTCCAAGTTGGATGACCGGATTTACAATTCCAAGTTGGATGACCGGATTTACAATTCCAAGTTGGATGACCGGATTTACAATTCCAAGTTGGATGACCGGATTTACAATTCCAAGTTGGATGACCGGATTTACAATTCCAAGTTGGATGACCGGATTTACAATTCCAAGTTGGATGACCGGATTTACAATTCCAAGTTGGATGACCGGATTTACAATTCCAAGTTGGATGACCGGATTTACAATTCCAAGTTGGATGACCGGATTTACAATTCCAAGTTGGATGGACCGGATTTACAATTCCAAGTTGGATGACCGGATTTACAATTCCAAGTTGGATGACCGGATTTACAATTCCAAGTTGGATGACCGGATTTACAATTCCAAGTTGGATGACCGGATTTACAATTCCAAGTTGGATGACCGGATTTACAATTCCAAGTTGGATGACCGGATTTACAATTCCAAGTTGGATGACCGGATTTACAATTCCAAGTTGGATGACCGGATTTACAATTCCAAGTTGGATGACCGGATTTACAATTCCAAGTTGGATGACCGGATTTACAATTCCAAGTTGGATGACCGGATTTACAATTCCAAGTTGGATGACCGGATTTACAATTCCAAGTTGGATGACCGGATTTACAATTCCAAGTTGGATGACCGGATTTACAATTCCAAGTTGGATGACCGGATTTACAATTCCAAGTTGGATGACCGGATTTACAATTCCAAGTTGGATGACCGGATTTACAATTCCAAGTTGGATGACCGGATTTACAATTCCAAGTTGGATGACCGGATTTACAATTCCAAGTTGGATGACCGGATTTACAATTCCAAGTTGGATGACCGGATTTACAATTCCAAGTTGGATGACCGGATTTACAATTCCAAGTTGGATGACCGGATTTACAATTCCAAGTTGGATGACCGGATTTACAATTCCAAGTTGGATGACCGGATTTACAATTCCAAGTTGGATGACCGGATTTACAATTCCAAGTTGGATGACCGGATTTACAATTCCAAGTTGGATGACCGGATTTACAATTCCAAGTTGGATGACCGGATTTACAATTCCAAGTTGGATGACCGGATTTACAATTCCGGATTTACAATTCCAAGTTGGATGACCGGATTTACAATTCCAAGTTGGATGACCGGATTTACAATTCCAAGTTGGATGACCGGATTTACAATTCCAAGTTGGATGACCGGATTTACAATTCCAAGTTGGATGACCGGATTTACAATTCCAAGTTGGATGACCGGATTTACAATTCCAAGTTGGATGACCGGATTTACAATTCCAAGTTGGATGACCGGATTTACAATTCCAAGTTGGATGACCGGATTTACAATTCCAAGTTGGATGACCGGATTTACAATTCCAAGTTGGATGACCGGATTTACAATTCCAAGTTGGATGACCGGATTTACAATTCCAAGTTGGATGACCGGATTTACAATTCCAAGTTGGATGACCGGATTTACAATTCCAAGTTGGATGACCGGATTTACAATTCCAAGTTGGATGACCGGATTTACAATTCCAAGTTGGATGACCGGATTTACAATTCCAAGTTGGATGACCGGATTTACAATTCCAAGTTGGATGACCGGATTTACAATTCCAAGTTGGATGACCGGATTTACAATTCCAAGTTGGATGGCCGGATTTACAATTCCAAGTTGGATGACCGGATTTACAATTCCAAGTTGGATGACCGGATTTACAATTCCAAGTTGGATGGCCGGATTTACAATTCCAAGTTGGATGACCGGATTTACAATTCCAAGTTGGATGACCGGATTTACAATTCCAAGTTGGATGACCGGATTTACAATTCCAAGTTGGATGACCGGATTTACAATTCCAAGTTGGATGACCGGATTTACAATTCCAAGTTGGATGACCGGATTTACAATTCCAAGTTGGATGACCGGATTTACAATTCCAAGTTGGATGACCGGATTTACAATTCCAAGTTGGATGACCGGATTTACAATTCCAAGTTGGATGACCGGATTTACAATTCCAAGTTGGATGACCGGATTTACAATTCCAAGTTGGATGACCGGATTTACAATTCCAAGTTGGATGACCGGATTTACAATTCCAAGTTGGATGACCGGATTTACAATTCCAAGTTGGATGACCGGATTTACAATTCCAAGTTGGATGACCGGATTTACAATTCCAAGTTGGATGACCGGATTTACAATTCCAAGTTGGATGACCGGATTTACAATTCCAAGTTGGATGACCGGATTTACAATTCCAAGTTGGATGGCCGGATTTACAATTCCAAGTTGGATGACCGGATTTACAATTCCAAGTTGGATGACCGGATTTACAATTCCAAGTTGGATGGCCGGATTTACAATTCCAAGTTGGATGACCGGATTTACAATTCCAAGTTGGATGGCCGGATTTACAATTCCAAGTTGGATGACCGGATTTACAATTCCAAGTTGGATGACCGGATTTACAATTCCAAGTTGGATGACCGGATTTACAATTCCAAGTTGGATGACCGGATTTACAATTCCAAGTTGGATGACCGGATTTACAATTCCAAGTTGGATGACCGGATTTACAATTCCAAGTTGGATGACCGGATTTACAATTCCAAGTTGGATGACCGGATTTACAATTCCAAGTTGGATGACCGGATTTACAATTCCAAGTTGGATGACCGGATTTACAATTCCAAGTTGGATGACCGGATTTACAATTCCAAGTTGGATGACCGGATTTACAATTCCAAGTTGGATGACCGGATTTACAATTCCAAGTTGGATGACCGGATTTACAATTCCAAGTTGGATGACCGGATTTACAATTCCAAGTTGGATGACCGGATTTACAATTCCAAGTTGGATGGCCGGATTTACAATTCCAAGTTGGATGACCGGATTTACAATTCCAAGTTGGATGACCGGATTTACAATTCCAAGTTGGATGACCGGATTTACAATTCCAAGTTGGATGACCGGATTTACAATTCCAAGTTGGATGACCGGATTTACAATTCCAAGTTGGATGGCCGGATTTACAATTCCAAGTTGGATGACCGGATTTACAATTCCAAGTTGGATGACCGGATTTACAATTCCAAGTTGGATGACCGGATTTACAATTCCAAGTTGGATGACCGGATTTACAATTCCAAGTTGGATGACCGGATTTACAATTCCAAGTTGGATGACCGGATTTACAATTCCAAGTTGGATGACCGGATTTACAATTCCAAGTTGGATGACCGGATTTACAATTCCAAGTTGGATGACCGGATTTACAATTCCAAGTTGGATGACCGGATTTACAATTCCAAGTTGGATGACCGGATTTACAATTCCAAGTTGGATGACCGGATTTACAATTCCAAGTTGGATGACCGGATTTACAATTCCAAGTTGGATGACCGGATTTACAATTCCAAGTTGGATGACCGGATTTACAATTCCAAGTTGGATGACCGGATTTACAATTCCAAGTTGGATGACCGGATTTACAATTCCAAGTTGGATGACCGGATTTACAATTCCAAGTTGGATGACCGGATTTACAATTCCAAGTTGGATGACCGGATTTACAATTCCAAGTTGGATGGCCGGATTTACAATTCCAAGTTGGATGACCGGATTTACAATTCCAAGTTGGATGACCGGATTTACAATTCCAAGTTGGATGACCGGATTTACAATTCCAAGTTGGATGACCGGATTTACAATTCCAAGTTGGATGACCGGATTTACAATTCCAAGTTGGATGACCGGATTTACAATTCCAAGTTGGATGACCGGATTTACAATTCCAAGTTGGATGACCGGATTTACAATTCCAAGTTGGATGACCGGATTTACAATTCCAAGTTGGATGACCGGATTTACAATTCCAAGTTGGATGACCGGATTTACAATTCCAAGTTGGATGACCGGATTTACAATTCCAAGTTGGATGACCGGATTTACAATTCCAAGTTGGATGACCGGATTTACAATTCCAAGTTGGATGACCGGATTTACAATTCCAAGTTGGATGACCGGATTTACAATTCCAAGTTGGATGACCGGATTTACAATTCCAAGTTGGATGACCGGATTTACAATTCCAAGTTGGATGACCGGATTTACAATTCCAAGTTGGATGGACCGGATTTACAATTCCAAGTTGGATGACCGGATTTACAATTCCAAGTTGGATGACCGGATTTACAATTCCAAGTTGGATGGCCGGATTTACAATTCCAAGTTGGATGACCGGATTTACAATTCCAAGTTGGATGACCGGATTTACAATTCCAAGTTGGATGACCGGATTTACAATTCCAAGTTGGATGACCGGATTTACAATTCCAAGTTGGATGGATGACCGGATTTACAATTCCAAGTTGGATGACCGGATTTACAATTCCAAGTTGGATGACCGGATTTACAATTCCAAGTTGGATGACCGGATTTACAATTCCAAGTTGGATGACCGGATTTACAATTCCAAGTTGGATGACCGGATTTACAATTCCAAGTTGGATGACCGGATTTACAATTCCAAGTTGGATGACCGGATTTACAATTCCAAGTTGGATGACCGGATTTACAATTCCAAGTTGGATGACCGGATTTACAATTCCAAGTTGGATGACCGGATTTACAATTCCAAGTTGGATGACCGGATTTACAATTCCAAGTTGGATGACCGGATTTACAATTCCAAGTTGGATGACCGGATTTACAATTCCAAGTGGGTTAACTGGTCTAGGATCAGTGGGTTAACTGGTCTAGGAACAGTGGGTTAACTGGTCTAGGAACAGTGGGTTAACTGGTCTAGGAACAGTGGGTTAACTGGTCTAGGAACAGTGGGTTAACTGGTCTAGGAACAGTGGGTTAACTGGTCTAGGAACAGTGGGTTAACTGGTCTAGGATCAGTGGGTTAACTGGTCTAGGATCAGTGGGTTAACTGGTCTAGGATCAGTGGGTTAACTGGTCTAGGAACAGTGGGTTAACTGGTCTAGGAACAGTGGGTTAACTGGTCTAGGATCAGTGGGTTAACTGGTCTAGGATCAGTGGGTTAACTGGTCTAGGAACAGTGGGTTAACTGGTCTAGGATCAGTGGGTTAACTGGTCTAGGAACAGTGGGTTAACTGGTCTAGGATCAGTGGGTTAACTGGTCTAGGAACAGTGGGTTAACTGGTCTAGGAACAGTGGGTTAACTGGTCTAGGAACAGTGGGTTAACTGGTCTAGGATCAGTGGGTTAACTGGTCTAGGATCAGTGGGTTAACTGGTCTAGGAACAGTGGGTTAACTGGTCTAGGAACAGTGGGTTAACTGGTCTAGGATCAGTGGGTTAACTGGTCTAGGATCAGTGGGTTAACTGGTCTAGGAACAGTGGGTTAACTGGTCTAGGATCAGTGGGTTAACTGGTCTAGGAACAGTGGGTTAACTGGTCTAGGATCAGTGGGTTAACTGGTCTAGGATCAGTGGGTTAACTGGTCTAGGAACAGTGGGTTAACTGGTCTAGGATCAGTGGGTTAACTGGTCTAGGAACAGTGGGTTAACTGGTCTAAGATCAGTGGGTTAACTGGTCTAGGAACTGTGGGTTAACTGGTCTAGGATCAGTGGGTTAACTGGTCTAGGATCAGTGGGTTAACTGGTCTAGGATCAGTGGGTTAACTGGTCTAGGAACTGTGGGTTAACTGGTCTAGGATCAGTGGGTTAACTGGTCTAGGAACAGTGGGTTAACTGGTCTAGGAACTGTGGGTTAACTGGTCTAGGATCAGTGGGTTAACTGGTCTAGGATCAGTGGGTTAACTGGTCTAGGAACTGTGGGTTAACTGGTCTAGGATCAGTGGGTTAACTGGTCTAGGATCAGTGGGTTAACTGGTCTAGGAACTGTGGGTTAACTGGTCTAGGATCAGTGGGTTAACTGGTCTAGGATCAGTGGGTTAACTGGTCTAGGAACTGTGGGTTAACTGGTCTAGGATCAGTGGGTTAACTGGTCTAGGATCAGTGGGTTAACTGGTCTAGGATCAGTGGGTTAACTGGTCTAGGAACTGTGGGTTAACTGGTCTAGGAACAGTGGGTTAACTGGTCTAGGATCAGTGGGTTAACTGCCTGTTCAGGGGCAGAACAACAGATTTGTACCTTGTCAGCTCGGGGATTTGAATTTGCAACCTTCCGTTTACTAGTCCAACGCTCTAACCACTAGGCTACCCTGCCATTTTTCTCTGTTAAGATAATTTCCTTTTGAATTTCTTGCCAAATGTAAAATGTTCCTGTTTTGATTAATTTAATGGAGTGAGTTAGGTCTGTTCTGTACCAAATTAGCATACCCACTGAGTCCCTTCCCTGTTTCACACCTGGTAGTTTGGTGGATGAGACTACCAGCTCTCTGTAACCTAGAGGGCAACCAGTGGGTCCGTCTCCTCTATACCAGGTTTCTTGCAGGATGACAATGTCTGTATTACCGATTTCTTTGGTGAAATCCGGGTTCCTGCTCTTTAGGCCAAAGGCAGATGACCTCAGGCCTTGGATATTCCAGGATGATATAGTGAAGGCTTTTTGACCCATACAGTGTCCAATGTTGTTGGTCGCGGTTTGGCCTTAGGCCAGTAAGTGTGAGCAGAGCCTGCTGAGCATCTTGGCTTGGGCGAGTGTGAGAGTGGGGGTTGGGACTGTTTGCCCGCTCACTACCTGGGCGTATGTGTGACTTCCATGTTGAGGCCCTCTTTGCGGGGGTGGGGTGCATGGGGTGGGCATAGGTCTGATCTGAGGGGGCCTAAATGGGGTGTGGGCATGGTTGACGTGGGGGGGGTGTTGATTGGTTGGGGTGGGGGCATGGTTGACGTGGGGGGGGTGTTGATTGGTTGGGGTGGGGGCATGGTTGACGTGGGGGGGGTGTTGATTGGTTGGGGTGGGGGCATGGTTGACGTGGGGGGGGTGTTGATTGGTTGGGGTGGGGGCATGGTTGACGTGGGGGGGGTGTTGATTGGTTGGGGTGGGGGTGTGGATGTGGATGTGGATGTGGGTGCTGTGGTCTGGATGTAACTCATGATATATATATTTACTGACAGGTAATAGAGAGATTTAATAGTAGTTCCCTGAACTGGTGGCGTTTTTAATGGAAGAGTCCTGGATGAGTCGTTTTCCAAATAGGATCTGCAGCATTCAAAGGGACAGCCAAAGGGACAGCCAAAGGGACAGCCAAAGGGACAGCCAAAGGGACAGCCAAAGGGACAGCCAAAGGGACAGCCAAAGGGACAGCCAAAGGGACAGCCAAAGGGACAGCCAAAGGGACAGCCAAAGGGACAGCCAAAGTCCCTTTCAACATTTCGGCTGTGCGCCTTTCAAGACATTTTGGTGACGCGCGCGTGGACAACCGGAAACCGTGGACAACCGGAAACCGTGGACAACCGGAAACCGTGGACAACCGGAAACCGTGGACAACCGGAAACCGTGGACAACCGGAAACGGATTCCGTGTTTGGATTCAGTATTGTGAGTTCTATTTGGAACTAGGCACTTTTCTTAATCGTAAACGCCATTAACATGAGCGCTCCTAGTTATCGAATCCTGGTACCAGATTTAGAGATGGCGTGTACCTAGGCTAAATATATATCAGTAAATTACTTACTATTTCTGTTGATTTATAATTGTTGGTTTTATAATATGTTTCCAGCTTGAGCTTTTCCTTTGGAATTGAATTGAAAGAGAAGGTGTTCTTAATGTTTTGTTCACTCGGTGTAGATACTCGGTCCCAAACTGATAGAACTCAGGTCCTTCAGAAGAGAAGTTTACAGTAAAACCTTTAAGCCCACTGAGCCTACGGTCCCAAACTGATAGAACTCAGGTCCTTCAGAAGAGAGGTTTACAGTAAAACCTTTTAGCCCACTGAGCCTACCTGACCTGTTTTTTTTGTGTGCAAAAGTGTCATTATCTGGAGAGGAAAAAATGGAGGCATCAAATCCCAAAAATGGGCCAGTGTGGGTGAACAAACATCTATCTGACTGTCACTAATACCAGGTCTCTGTTCAACTGATCACATCTATCTGACTGTCAGTAATACCAGCTCTCTGTTAAACTGATCACATCTATCTGACTGTCAGTAATACCAGCTCTCTGTTAAACTGATCACATCTATCTGACTGTCAGTAATACCAGGTCTCTGTTAAACTGATCACATCTATCTGACTGTCATTAATACCAGGTCTCTGTTAAACTGATCACATCTATCTGACTGTCAGTAATACCAGGTCTCTGTTAAACTGATCACATCTATCTGACTGTCAGTAATACCAGGTCTCTGTTAAACTGATCACATCTATCTGACTGTCAGTAATACCAGGTCTCTGTTAAACTGATCACATCTATCTGACTGTCATTAATACCAGGTCTCTGTTAAACTGATCACATCTATCTGACTGTCAGTAATACCAGGTCTCTGTTAAACTGATCACATCTATCTGGCTGTCAGTAATACCAGGTCTCTGTTAAACTGATCACATCTATCTGACTGTCAGTAAGAAGTTAATTTATAAGTGCAGCTTTAGGAGTAAGAGATATAATATTAAACAGGCCAAGTCTGAGAAATAGTTTAGGGCCTGTAGCTGACATGTGATGAGTTTGCATGGCAGATTACTCTCATTTGATCCAGGCTCTTTTTGTAGTCTGGGCCTGGGGATTACAGGTTGGATGGAATGAGTTTGCAAAGTAGCAATGTATTCACTACAGACAGACTACAGACAGACAGCAGACAATGTTGCTGGAGAGTTACACTGGATCCTCTATGGTTTGGATGTAGCCCATCCCTTTTAAAGAGAGCTGGTCTCTCCCAGAACAGTTGGTCCTCAGAATGGATCCTGAGCGCTCCTTCCCCCGCCACTACAGCTGAGGAGCCTGATGGAGGCGTGGTGCTTGGCCTGGTCGTTCAGGAAGGTGGTCTCAAACTCCTCCTGTAATGGGGTAGTATACTTTAATGGGGTAGTATACCCCCCCCCCCCTACTAGTATAATGGGGTAGTATACCCCTCCCTCCTAGTGGGCTTCGGCTTTCCTGGAGCTCCTTGTTCTCCAAGTGACGCTGAATCATCCAACCCTTTAAACCACAGATATCTTTACAACAACAGTGAAGATGTAAAAAACAGTTTCCCCAAATTGAGAAAAAGATACATTTTCACAACAAGGCTTGTAAATCAATTCACCATGACCATTTTAACTATGAATAGGAAGGGAAATTGTTTATTTCAAAGTGTATATAAAATGTTATCACCAAGATCCTCTCAAGTGAGCATCACATAACTTTCAGTATGATATGAGGAGTAGGTAGGCTAGAAATTGCCTCTAAATAACCACTGATAAGAGGTCTGATCTTAGTTTCACCCCTTAATGGCTCTGGTTAGGATTGGGGATGAGGTAATCTGGTGGGGATGAGGTAATCTGGTGGGGATGAGGTAATCTGGTGGGGATGAGGTAATCTGGTGGGTATGAGGTAATCTGGTGGGGATGAGGTAATCTGGTGGGGATGAGGTAATCTGGTGGGTATGAGGTAATCTGGTGGGGATGAGGTAATCTGGTGGGGATGAGGTAATCTGGTGGGGATGAGGTAATCTGGTGGGGATGAGGTAATCTGGGGATGAGGTAATGAAGTTTCCCAGACACAGATCATTAAGCCTACTCCTAGACTAAAGAGAGAGTTCACCCAAATGACATAATAGGATTGATTGCCTTACCCTGTAATCAGTCTATGGACAAGGTACGACCGCAATCCATGCTTTTGTGGAACAAATCCAATGCAAGTCGGTGGTACCGATGTTACAGCCTTTTTCACTCTTTATGTTCAAATCATATAAGTAACTTAATTGAGCTACACAATCGATTTTAAATAGCCTTCTTTAGAATGATTTGGATGTTCAATAAATCTTTCCTTTCTCTATCTTGTCCAATAAACAAAAAATATGCACCAAAACAAAGTGCTTTGTAGTCCAGGGAAGTGTCTGGGAAACCGGCCTGTAAAAGTAGGTAGATCAAAACTTTAACACTTTGTGGTGTCAAGCATTGGCTCAGAGACTGCACCATCCTCCTCCTTCTCTTTCATCTCTCTGGCGCCACCAAGTGGCAAAGTCTGGAACTTTACCTGGAACACATCCCACCTCTCGGGCAACCAGACCTTATTGAACATCAGCTGAGCCAGCCAGGAGAAACCCAAGATGGCCGCCAGGGCCAGAAGCATACATATGGTCCTGATGGGGGAGCGCTGGACGTAGACGCCGTCCTCCAGGGTGCATCCAGGGAAGTGGAGGACAGGGGCGAGGTTGAAGATGGGCTCCCCACAGAGGAGTCTCATCAGGCCCCCTACGAGGTATCCCACCACGGCTCCATAGCCGTTGGAGACCTGTTGGAAGATGAAGAGATTTGTTTTGAAGAAGTGATATTCTAGCCTAGCCTGATGACTCACACTAACTTATTTTTCTGCTCTGTCGTTTCCTACATACTTTAGTTCCAGTGCCATCGTTGAAGTCGTTTGTGGGGACGAGGGACAATGAGGGGCATTGTGCAAAACAGGGTCATCAGCGATTGGATCAAATCCAATTGTATTTGTCACATGCGCCGAATACATTGAAATGCTAACTTACTGCAGGGGCAGTATTGAGTAGCTTGGATGAAAAGGTGCCCAGAGTAAACTTCCTGCTCCTCAGTCCCAGTTGCTAATATATGCAAATTATTATTAGTATTGGACAGAAAACACTCTGAAGTTTCTAAAACTGTTTGAATGATGTCTGTGAGTATTACAGAACTCATGTGGCAGGCAAAAACCTGAGAAAAAAATCAAACCAGGAAGTGGGAAATCTGAGGTTTGTAGGTTTTCAACTCATCGCCTATTGAATACACAGTGGGATATGGGTCAGTTTGCACTTCCTACGGCTTCCACTAGATGTAAACAGTCTTTAGAACCTTGTCTGATGCTTTTACTGTGAAGTGGGGGCGAAGGAGAGGGGAATGAGTAAGGTCTATCATGAGCTGACCATGCGTGTTCACGTGAGAGGGAGCTCTGTTCCATCGCACTTCTGAAGACAATGGAATTCTCCGGGAGGAACATTTATTGAAGATTTATGTTAAAAACATCCTAAAGATTGATTCAATACATCGTTTGACATGTTTCTACTGACTGTTATGGGAACTTTTTGAAATTTCTTCTGCTTTTAGTGACCGCGCTTCCTGACTTTGGATTTGTTTTACCAAACGCGCTAACAATAGTAGCTATTTGGACATAAATGATGGACATTACCGTACAAAACAAACATTTCTTGTGGAAGTGGGAGTCCTGGGAGTGCATTCCAACGAAGATCAGCAAAGGTAAGTGAAGATTTATAATGCTATTTATGGCTTTTGTTGACTCCACAATTTGGCGGGTAACTGTATGGCTTCCTTTTGTGGCTGAACGCTGTTCTCAGATTATTGAATGTTGTACTTTTGCCGTAAAGCTTTTTTGAAATCTGACACAGCGGTTGCATTAAGAACAAGTTTATCTTTAATTCTATGTAAAACATGTATCTTTCATCGAAGTTTATGATGAATATTTCTGTTATTTGATGTGGCTCTCTGCAATTTCTCTGGATATTTTAGAGGCATTTCTGAACATAGTGCCAATGTAAACTGAGGTTTTTGGACATAAATATGAACTTAATCGAACAAAACATATATGTATTGTGTTACATGAAGTCCTATGAGTGTCATCTGATGAAGTGATGGTTAGTGATTAATTGTATCTCTATTTCTGATTTTTGTGACTCCTGTCTTTGGCTGGAAAAATGCCAGTTTTTCTGTTATTTTGCGGTGACCTAACATAATCGTTTGTGGTGCTTTCGCTGTAAAGCCTTTTTGAAATCGGACACTGTGGTGGGATTAAGAAGAAGTGTATCTTTAAAATGGTGTGAAATATTTGTATGTTTGAGGAATTTTAATTATGAGATTTCTGTTGTTTGAATTTGGCGCCCTGCACTTTCACTGGCTGTTGTCATATCGATCCCGTTAACGGGATTACAGCTCTAAGAAGTTTTTACCAATAATGCAGTTTTGTTTTTAAAGTAAAGAAATAAAAGTAACAAATAATTAAAGAGCAGCAGTAAAATAACTCATCAGAGTATCAAAGCCAATTACACATTTTCAAACCGCTGTTTTACCCACATGTGTTTTGGTTCTGGTCCAACCCATTGGTTTCTGGACTAATCAGACGGCCCTGAATGTGTTCACATTCGGTGAAGAATCGGGGAGGTACTCAGATCCAGACTCATTGTGGAGAATAAACTAACATCTGTGGGTGTGGCCTAGCGTTTGGCTGGAGCAAGGACTCTGGGTAGCCAGACGAATTATAACCTGGGCCTGTATCCACAAAGCCTCTCTGAGTAAGAGTTCTGATCTAGGATCAGTTTAGCCTTTTAGTTCATAATTAATGAGATTATATGGACAGGTTGGAACCTGATCCTAGATCATAATGATTTAGATATGGACAGGTTGGAACCTGATCATAATGAATAAGATGATATGGACAGGTTGGGGCCTGATCCTAGATCAGCACTCCTACTCTGAGACGCTTTGTGGCTAGGGCCGGTTTGTGCTCTTGCCATCTCTAGATGTCAAGCCGACCATTTGGCATGATGATGAGTGAGTTGGCATGACGACATCACAAACAGACTGGCACTCAGGCTAGTGACACACCACCATGTTTGTGATGCAGGGAAAAGATAAGGCCCACACAATATCACCTCTGCATGTTACACACACACACACACACACACACACACACACACACACACACACACACACCTGGAAGAAGAGGACGCAGATGAGCTGAGGGAAGATGATGGTGTAGGAGAGATCAGACGCCAGGATCCACAGGGCATAGGTACTGTTGTGGAGGAGAGTGAGGGCCATCCCACACAGCCCCACCACCACCACCGACACACGGATCACCCACTGTATCTCCCTGTCTGAGGCCTAGAGGAGAGATAGATACAAGATGGAGGCACAGTGGGCTGGACAGATCCAAGATGGAGGCACAGTGGTCAGGACAGATCCAAGACCGAGGCACAGTGGTCAGGACAGATCCAAGATGGAGGCACAGCAGTCATAATTATCCAAGTCAGAAGAGCTTGAACAGCCCTGTGGTGTAATACTCAGAGAAGTCAGAAGAGCTTGAACAGCCCTGTGGTGTAATACTCAGAGAAGTCACAAGAGGGAGCACGGAGTTAGGCTATTTGTCCCAAAATGCCAGTACACTATAGAACCCAATGCAATGTTTTCAAATGGGAATTGAAAAATGTCTTGCCAATGTCCCAAAAATTTATGAAATAGGAAAAAAACACTTATTTATGCATTTAGTGGTGATTTTCTGATACATGACCTATGACCTAGAACAGGACTAATGAACATAATGGATCATCATCTCCATTGAGAATGTGTTTCAGTTCTGGACTAGTAGGTTTATTAATCTGTGTATGGGAAAACAGACCTAAATTCCTTAGTCACCTCTACTGTATTGAGTATCTCGTCACACACCAATTTATTAGAATGAGGTGTAAGTGATGGGATAGAACAAAAGCCTGCACCCAACTCTTCACCTGCTTCCGAATGATGTTCTTGTAGATGTTGGAGGAGAACATGGAGGCGGAGCTGAGCAGGCCAGAGTCCACGGATGACATCACTGCGGCGGCGATGGCCCCGATGCCGATGACAGACACGTAGGGCGGAGCCAGGTGCTGCAGGGCGATGGGGAGCACCAATCCCGTCTCGTTGCGCTCATACGGAGACGGAGACCCGTACGATGTCAGGTTCCAGTCTGGAGACACACCAGGAAAGTCTCAATAAAGTTTGGTCATTTTGACAATCGCACTTTGATGAAGTCTAAAAGCATAAACATGCGTATGAGTTATTTAAATTCTTTCATTTTGCAATCCGCTCATGTGAGCTGCAGGGAAACCAGATGTATTCAAAGGATCTCGTGCTCCACAGAGAGTAATAACAAAACATGCACTCTAGCCACAACACCAGGACACGGCCACTAGATTGGAGTGTGTTATGGTTCAGGATGTGAGGTAGATGATAGGAGCAGTATACGGACATCAGATAACAGACAAACCAGTCAACGACACACAACTCTTCTTCTCTGAAACTTTATATCCCCTTTAATAATATTAACTTGGAGGTGCTTATATTTGTCCGTTATTCTTGAACAAGAGAACATGTGTTTAATTGCTATATTGTAAATATTTCGCCACTATGGCCTGTTTATTGCCTTACCTCCCTTATCTTACCTAATTTGCACACACTGTATATATACTTTTTTTCTATTGTATTATTGACTATGTTTTGTTTATTCCATGTGTAACTCTGTGTTGTTTCTGTCACACTGCTTTGCTTTATCTTGGTCAGGTCACAGTTGTAAATGAGAACTTGTTCTCAACTGGCCTACCTGGTTAAATAAAGGTGTTCTCAACTGGCCTACCTGGTTAAATAAAGGTGTTCTCAACTAGCCTACCTGGTTAAATAAAGGTGTTCTCAACTAGCCTACCTGGTTAAATAAAGGTGTTCTCAACTGGACTACCTGGTTAAATAAAGGTGTTCTCAACTAGCCTACCTGGTTAAATAAAGGTGTTCTCAACTAGCCTACCTGGTTAAATAAAGGTGTTCTCAACTAGCCTACCTGGTTAAATAAAGGTGTTCTCAACTAGCCTACCTGGTTAAATAAAGGTGTTCTCAACTAGCCTACCTGGTTAAATAAAGGTGTTCTCAACTAGCCTACCTGGTTAAATAAAGGTGAAATAAAAAATCAAATGTGTTTTTATCTACATATCCCAACTCCCCCCGAGACGCCGGCGGAGAGTTGGGGTCAGAGACGACCATTTCACCCCTGGAGCAATAAGGGTTTCAGTGCCTTGCACAAGGGCACAACAACAGATGATTCACCTTGTCCGCTCCGGGATTGGAAAACCTTTTTGTACTTTATTACCTGTGGAAGCGGCTACAGCCCCGACCAGGACAGAGGGGATCCCCAGGATGAGGACCATGGCAGCAGCCGCGAAGCAGGTGACCTGGGCGTTAAACGAGGAAGAGGCAGAAAGCGTCCTCTGGTGGAAACACTGGAAAGACAAGCTACCCAACGCCTGAGGAGAGAGGGGAGGAGATGACGGAGAGGAGGGAGGAGAAAGGGAGGAGGGGAGGGAGGGAGAATAGGAGGGGGAGGATAAGGAGACCGAGGAGAAATGGAAGATGACAAGGAGGATGACAAGAACATAAAGGAGGTTGTTAGATTGTGAAATGGTGGCAGGTAGAATCGCTGTTAAGGTTTGAATCCCTGAGCAGACTAGGTGATAAATCTGCCGAGGTGCCCTTGAGCAAGGCACTTAGCCCTTACGGCTCCTGTAAGTCCCTCTGGATAAGAGTCCCTGCTAAATGACTTACATTAATAAGTTCTGTTTGTGTTGTTTAAGGAGAAGTAGAATGAGGCCTTGAGTCTCCAGGATGTTTTTTGTATTGTAGAGTCATGGTGAAGTTGAGGAAAGGGCTGTTTGTGGTTTTTGGGGGACTGTCTGTTAGAAAGCTTGAGACTGGAAACCACAGATAGGTTGCATGGCCTAACAACAACAAGATAAGATGGTGCCAACACTGGTTGAGATTGTAGAAACTCCTGGGTCATGGTTAACACAAGACCATGTCCTTAATGAGGGTGAAAGCGTCTGTGGAAAGTGCTGTGTCATGTTAGTGGAAAAAATACTTGAATATCTCATGGCATGAGAGGAGGGAGCTTTGATAGGATGTGAGAGAGTGCTGCCATTCCAACGGTACGGGGATTCAGCTGTTCAGTCTCTTTTGCTATTACACAACTGAACGTCACTCAAAGTCTTGACTCAGTTTGTAATGAACGAGTGTATTGCATATTGATTCCTCCTTATCAAGGTGGAGCAAAGAGTTTTGAGCAGTAGAGAAAATAAATGGTTGGAAGATAGAAGAGAGAATAGTGATATGACTGTAATGTAGAGGAGAGGAGAGAGACTGGTGATATGACTGTAATGTAGAGGAGAGGAGAGAGACTGGTGATATGACTGTAATGTAGAGGAGAGGAGAGAGACTGGTGATATGACTGTAATGGAGAGACTGGTGATATGACTGTAATGGAGAGGAGAGGAGAGAGACTGGTGATATGACTGTAATGTAGAGGAGAGAAGAGACTGGTGATATGACTGTAATGTAGAGGAGAGAAGAGACTGGTGATATGACTGTAATGTAGAGACTGGTGATATGACTGTAATGTAGAGGAGAGAAGAGACTGGTGATATGACTGTAATGTAGAGGAGAGGAGAGACTGGTGATATGACTGTAATGTAGAGGAGAGGAGAGACTGGTGATATGACTGTAATGTAGAGGAGAGGAGAGAGACTGGTGATATGACTGTAATGTAGAGGAGAGGAGAGAGACTGGTGATATGACTGTAATGGAGAGACTGGTGATATGACTGTAATGGAGAGGAGAGGAGAGAGACTGGTGATATGACTGTAATGTAGAGGAGAGAAGAGACTGGTGATATGACTGTAATGTAGAGGAGAGAAGAGACTGGTGATATGACTGTAATGTAGAGACTGGTGATATGACTGTAATGTAGAGGAGAGAAGAGACTGGTGATATGACTGTAATGTAGAGGAGAGGAGAGACTGGTGATATGACTGTAATGTAGAGACTGGTGATATGACTGTAATGTAGAGGAGAGAAGAGACTGGTGATATGACTGTAATGTAGAGGAGAGGAGAGAGACTGGTGATATGACTGTAATGTAGAGACTGGTGATATGACTGTAATGGAGAGGAGAGGAGAGAGACTGGTGATATGACTGTAATGTAGAGACTGGTGATATGACTGTAATGGAGAGGAGATGAGAGAGACTGGTGATATGACTGTAATGTAGAGACTGGTGATATGACTGTAATGTAGAGGAGAGGAGAGAGACTGGTGATATGACTGTAATGTAGAGGAGAGAAGAGACTGGTGATATGACTGTAATGTAGAGGAGAGTAGAGAGACTGGTGATATGACTGTAATGTAGAGGAGAGGAGAGAGACTGGTGATATGACTGTAATGTAGAGACTGGTGATATTACTGTAATGGAGAGGAGAGGAGAGAGACTGGTGATATGACTGTAATGTAGAGACTGGTGATATGACTGTAATGGAGAGGAGAGGAGAGAGACTGGTGATATGACTGTAATGTAGAGGAGAGGAGAGAGACTGGTGATATGACTGTATTATAGAGGAGAGGAGAGACTGGTGATATGACTGTAATGTAGAGGAGAGGAGAGAGACTGGTGATATGACTGTAATGTAGAGACTGGTGATATTACTGTAATGGAGAGGAGAGGAGAGAGACTGGTGATATGACTGTAATGTAGAGACTGGTGATATGACTGTAATGGAGAGGAGAGGAGAGAGACTGGTGATATGACTGTAATGTAGAGGAGAGGAGAGAGACTGGTGATATGACTGTATTATAGAGGAGAGGAGAGACTGGTGATATGACTGTAATGGAGAGGAGAGGAGAGAGACTGGTGATATGACTGTAATGTAGAGGCTGGTGATATGACTGTAATGGAGAGGAGAGGATAGAGACTGGTGATATGACTGTAATGGAGAGACTGGTGATATGACTGTAATGGAGAGGAGAGGAGAGAGACTGGTGATATGACTGTAATGTAGAGGAGAGAAGAGACTGGTGATATGACTGTAATGTAGAGGAGAGGAGAGACTGGTGATATGACTGTAATGTAGAGGAGAGGAGAGACTGGTGATATGACTGTAATGGAGAGACTGGTGATATGACTGTAATGGAGAGGAGAGGAGAGAGACTGGTGATATGACTGTAATGTAGAGGAGAGAAGAGACTGGTGATATGACTGTAATGTAGAGGAGAGGAGAGACTGGTGATATGACTGTAATGTAGAGGAGAGGAGAGAGACTGGTGATATGACTGTAATGTAGAGGAGAGGAGAGAGACTGGTGATATGACTGTAATGGAGAGACTGGTGATATGACTGTAATGGAGAGGAGAGGAGAGAGACTGGTGATATGACTGTAATGTAGAGGAGAGAAGAGACTGGTGATATGACTGTAATGTAGAGGAGAGAAGAGACTGGTGATATGACTGTAATGTAGAGACTGGTGATATGACTGTAATGTAGAGGAGAGAAGAGACTGGTGATATGACTGTAATGTAGAGGAGAGGAGAGACTGGTGATATGACTGTAATGTAGAGACTGGTGATATGACTGTAATGTAGAGGAGAGAAGAGACTGGTGATATGACTGTAATGTAGAGGAGAGGAGAGAGACTGGTGATATGACTGTAATGTAGAGACTGGTGATATGACTGTAATGGAGAGGAGAGGAGAGAGACTGGTGATATGACTGTAATGTAGAGACTGGTGATATGACTGTAATGGAGAGGAGATGAGAGAGACTGGTGATATGACTGTAATGTAGAGACTGGTGATATGACTGTAATGTAGAGGAGAGGAGAGAGACTGGTGATATGACTGTAATGTAGAGGAGAGAAGAGACTGGTGATATGACTGTAATGTAGAGGAGAGTAGAGAGACTGGTGATATGACTGTAATGTAGAGGAGAGGAGAGAGACTGGTGATATGACTGTAATGTAGAGACTGGTGATATTACTGTAATGGAGAGGAGAGGAGAGAGACTGGTGATATGACTGTAATGTAGAGACTGGTGATATGACTGTAATGTAGAGGAGAGGAGAGAGACTGGTGATATGACTGTATTATAGAGGAGAGGAGAGACTGGTGATATGACTGTAATGTAGAGGAGAGGAGAGAGACTGGTGATATGACTGTAATGTAGAGGAGAGGAGAGAGACTGGTGATATGACTGTAATGTAGAGGAGAGAAGAGACTGGTGATATGACTGTAATGTAGAGGAGAGGAGAGAGACTGGTGATATGACTGTAATGTAGAGGAGAGAAGAGACTGGTGATATGACTGTAATGTAGAGGAGAGTAGAGAGACTGGTGATATGACTGTAATGTAGAGGAGAGAAGAGACTGGTGATATGACTGTAATGTAGAGGAGATAAGAGAGACTGGTGATATGACTGTAATGTAGAGGAGAGAAGAGAGACTGGTGATATGACTGTAATGTAGAGGAGAGTAGAGAGACTGGTGATATGACTGTAATGTAGAGGAGAGGAGAGACTGGTGATATGACTGTAATGTAGAGGAGAGGAGAGACTGGTGATATGACTGTAATGTAGAGGAGAGGAGAGACTGGTGATATGACTGTAATGTAGAGACTGGTGATATGACTGTAATGTAGAGACTGGTTATATGACTGTAATGTAGAGGAGAGAAGAGACTGGTGATATGACTGTAATGTAGAGGAGATAAGAGAGACTGGTGATATGACTGTAATGTAGAGGAGAGAAGAGAGACTGGTGATATGACTGTAATGTAGAGGAGAGTAGAGAGACTGGTGATATGACTGTAATGTAGAGGAGAGGAGAGACTGGTGATATGACTGTAATGTAGAGTAGAGGAGAGACTGGTGATATGACTGTAATGTAGAGACTGGTGATATGACTGTAATGTAGAGGAGAGGAGAGACTGGTGATATGACTGTAATGTAGAGACTGGTGATATGACTGTAATGTAGAGGAGAGGAGAGACTGGTGATATGACTGTAATGTAGAGGAGAGGAGAGACTGGTGATATGACTGTAATGTAGAGACTGGTGATATGACTGTAATGTAGAGACTGGTGATATGACTGTAATGTAGAGACTGGTGATATGACTGTAATGTAGAGGAGAGGAGAGACTGGTGATATGACTGTAATGTAGAGGAGAGGAGAGACTGGTGATATGACTGTAATGTAGAGACTGGTGATATGACTGTAATGTAGAGACTGGTGATATGACTGTAATGTAGAGGAGAGGAGAGACTGGTGATATGACTGTAATGTAGAGACTGGTGATATGACTGTAATGTAGAGACTGGTGATATGACTGTAATGTAGAGGAGAGGAGAGACTGGTGATATGACTGTAATGTAGAGACTGGTGATATGACTGTAATGTAGAGGAGAGGAGAGACTGGTGATATGACTGTAATGTAGAGACTGGTGATATGACTGTAATGTAGAGACTGGTGATATGACTGTAATGTAGAGGAGAGGAGAGAGACTGGTGATATGACTGTAATGTAGAGGAGAGGAGAGACTGGTGATATGACTGTAATGTAGAGGAGAGGAGAGACTGGTGATATGACTGTAATGTAGAGGAGAGGAGAGACTGGTGATATGACTGTAATGTAGAGACTGGTGATATGACTGTAATGTAGAGACTGGTTATATGACTGTAATGTAGAGGAGAGAAGAGACTGGTGATATGACTGTAATGTAGAGGAGATAAGAGAGACTGGTGATATGACTGTAATGTAGAGGAGAGAAGAGAGACTGGTGATATGACTGTAATGTAGAGGAGAGTAGAGAGACTGGTGATATGACTGTAATGTAGAGGAGAGGAGAGACTGGTGATATGACTGTAATGTAGAGTAGAGGAGAGACTGGTGATATGACTGTAATGTAGAGACTGGTGATATGACTGTAATGTAGAGGAGAGGAGAGACTGGTGATATGACTGTAATGTAGAGACTGGTGATATGACTGTAATGTAGAGGAGAGGAGAGACTGGTGATATGACTGTAATGTAGAGGAGAGGAGAGACTGGTGATATGACTGTAATGTAGAGACTGGTGATATGACTGTAATGTAGAGACTGGTGATATGACTGTAATGTAGAGACTGGTGATATGACTGTAATGTAGAGGAGAGGAGAGACTGGTGATATGACTGTAATGTAGAGGAGAGGAGAGACTGGTGATATGACTGTAATGTAGAGACTGGTGATATGACTGTAATGTAGAGACTGGTGATATGACTGTAATGTAGAGGAGAGGAGAGACTGGTGATATGACTGTAATGTAGAGACTGGTGATATGACTGTAATGTAGAGACTGGTGATATGACTGTAATGTAGAGGAGAGGAGAGACTGGTGATATGACTGTAATGTAGAGACTGGTGATATGACTGTAATGTAGAGGAGAGGAGAGACTGGTGATATGACTGTAATGTAGAGACTGGTGATATGACTGTAATGTAGAGACTGGTGATATGACTGTAATGTAGAGGAGAGGAGAGAGACTGGTGATATGACTGTAATGTAGAGACTGGTGATATGACTGTAATGGAGAGGAGAGGAGAGAGACTGGTGATATGACTGTAATGTAGAGGAGAGGAGAGAGACTGGTGATATGACTGTATTATAGAGGAGAGGAGAGACTGGTGATATGACTGTAATGTAGAGGAGAGGAGAGAGACTGGTGATATGACTGTAATGTAGAGGAGAGGAGAGAGACTGGTGATATGACTGTAATGTAGAGGAGAGAAGAGACTGGTGATATGACTGTAATGTAGAGGAGAGGAGAGAGACTGGTGATATGACTGTAATGTAGAGGAGAGAAGAGACTGGTGATATGACTGTAATGTAGAGGAGAGTAGAGAGACTGGTGATATGACTGTAATGTAGAGGAGAGAAGAGACTGGTGATATGACTGTAATGTAGAGGAGATAAGAGAGACTGGTGATATGACTGTAATGTAGAGGAGAGAAGAGAGACTGGTGATATGACTGTAATGTAGAGGAGAGTAGAGAGACTGGTGATATGACTGTAATGTAGAGGAGAGGAGAGACTGGTGATATGACTGTAATGTAGAGGAGAGGAGAGACTGGTGATATGACTGTAATGTAGAGGAGAGGAGAGACTGGTGATATGACTGTAATGTAGAGACTGGTGATATGACTGTAATGTAGAGACTGGTGATATGACTGTAATGTAGAGGAGAGAAGAGACTGGTGATATGACTGTAATGTAGAGGAGATAAGAGAGACTGGTGATATGACTGTAATGTAGAGGAGAGAAGAGAGACTGGTGATATGACTGTAATGTAGAGGAGAGTAGAGAGACTGGTGATATGACTGTAATGTAGAGGAGAGGAGAGACTGGTGATATGACTGTAATGTAGAGTAGAGGAGAGACTGGTGATATGACTGTAATGTAGAGACTGGTGATATGACTGTAATGTAGAGGAGAGGAGAGACTGGTGATATGACTGTAATGTAGAGACTGGTGATATGACTGTAATGTAGAGGAGAGGAGAGACTGGTGATATGACTGTAATGTAGAGGAGAGGAGAGACTGGTGATATGACTGTAATGTAGAGACTGGTGATATGACTGTAATGTAGAGACTGGTGATATGACTGTAATGTAGAGACTGGTGATATGACTGTAATGTAGAGGAGAGGAGAGACTGGTGATATGACTGTAATGTAGAGGAGAGGAGAGACTGGTGATATGACTGTAATGTAGAGACTGGTGATATGACTGTAATGTAGAGACTGGTGATATGACTGTAATGTAGAGGAGAGGAGAGACTGGTGATATGACTGTAATGTAGAGACTGGTGATATGACTGTAATGTAGAGACTGGTGATATGACTGTAATGTAGAGACTGGTGATATGACTGTAATGTAGAGGAGAGGAGAGACTGGTGATATGACTGTAATGTAGAGACTGGTGATATGACTGTAATGTAGAGACTGGTGATATGACTGTAATGTAGACGAGAGGAGAGAGACTGGTGATATGACTGTAATATAGAGGAGAGGAGAGACTGGTGATAATACTGTAATGTAGAGGAGAGGAGAGACTGGTGATATGACTGTAATATAGAGGAGAGGAGAGAGACTGGTGATATGACTGTAATGTAGATGAGAGGAGAGAGACTGGTGATATGACTGTAATGTAGATGAGAGGAGAGAGACTGGTGATATGACTGTAATGTAGAGGAGAGGAGAGACTGGTGATATGACTGTAATGTAGAGGAGAGGAGAGACTGGTGATATGACTGTAATGTAGAGACTGGTGATATGACTGTAATGGAGAGGAGAGAAGAGACTGGTGATATGACTGTAATGTAGAGGAGAGACTGGTGATATGACTGTAATGGAGAGGAGAGAAGAGAGACTGGTGATATGACTGTAATGTAGAGACTGGTGATATGACTGTAATGTAGAGACTGGTGATATGACTGTAATGTAGAGGAGAGGAGAGAGACTGGTGATATGACTGTAATGTACAGTGCCTTGCGAAAGTATTCGGCCCCCATGAACTTTGCGACCTTTTGCCACATTTCAGGCTTCAAACATAAAGATATAAAACTGTATTTTTTTGTGAAGAATCAACAACAAGTGGGACACAATCATGAAGTGGAACGACATTTATTGGATATTTCAAACCCTTTTAACAAATCAAAAATTGAAAAATTGGGCGTGCAAAATTATTCAGCCCCGTTAAGTTAATACTTTGTAGCGCAACCTTTTGCTGCAATTACAGCTGTAAGTCGCTTGGGGTATGTCTCTATCAGTTTTGCACATCGAGAGACTGAAATGTTTTCCCATTCCTCCTTGCAAAACAGCTCGAGCTCAGTGATGTTGGATGGAGAGCATTTGTGAACAGCAGTTTCCAGTTCTTTCCACAGATTCTCGATTGGATTCAGGTCTGGACTTTGACTTGGCCATTCTAACACCTGGATATGTTTATTTTTGAACCATTCCATTGTAGATTTTGCTTTATGTTTTGGATCATTGTCTTGTTGGAAGACAAATCTCCGTCCCAGTCTCAGGTCTTTTGCAGACTCCATCAGGTTTTCTTCCAGAATGGTCCTGTATTTGGCTCCATCCATCTTCCCATCAATTTTAACCATCTTCCCTGTCCCTGCTGAAGAAAAGCAGGCCCAAACCATGATGCTGCCACCACCATGTTTAACAGTGGGGATGGTGTGTTCAGGGTGATGAGCTGTGTTGCTTTTACGCCAAACATAACATTTTGCATTGTTGCCAAAAAGTTCAATTTTGGTTTCATCTGACCAGAGCACCTTCTTCCACATGTTTGGTGTGTCTCCCAGGTGGCTTGTGGCAAACTTTAAACAACACTTTTTATGGATATCTTTAAGAAATGGCTTTCTTCTTGCCACTCTTCCATAAAGGCCAGATTTGTGCAATATATGACTGATTGTTGTCCTATGGACAGAGTCTCCCACCTCAGCTGTAGATCTCTGCAGTTCATCCAGAGTGATCATGGGCCTCTTGGCTGCATCTCTGATCAGTCTTCTCCTTGTATGAGCTGAAAGTTTAGAGGGACGGCCAGGTCTGGGTAGATTTGCAGTGGTCTGATACTCCTTCCATTTCAATATTATCGCTTGCACAGTGCTCCTTGGGATGTTTAAAGCTTGGGAAATCTTTTTGTATCCAAATCCGGCTTTAAACTTCTTCACAACAGTATCTCGGACCTGCTTGGTGTGTTCCTTGTTCTTCATGATGCTCTCTGCGCTTTTAACGGACCTCTGAGACTATCACAGTGCAGGTGCATTTATACGGAGACTTGATTACACACAGGTGGATTGTATTTATCATCATTGGTCATTTAGGTCAACATTGGATCATTCAGAGATCCTCACTGAACTTCTGGAGAGAGTTTGCTGCACTGAAAGTAAAGGGGCTGAATAATTTTGCACGCCCAATTTTTCAGTTTTTGATTTGTTAAAAAAGTTTGAAATATCCAATAAATGTCGTTCCACTTCATGATTGTGTCCCACTTGTTGTTGATTCTTCACAAAAAAATACAGTTTTATATCTTTATGTTTGAAGCCTGAAATGTGGCAAAAGGTCGCAAAGTTCAAGGGGGCCGAATACTTTCGCAAGGCACTGTAGAGACTGTTGATATGACTGTAATGTAGAGACTGGTGATATGACTGTAATATAGAGGAGAGAAGAGACTGGTGATATGACTGTAATGTAGAGACTGGTGATATGACTGTAATATAGAGGAGAGGAGAGAGACTGGTGATATGACTGTAATGTAGAGGAGAGGAGAGAGACTGGTGATATGACTGTAATGTAGAGACTGGTGATATGACTGTAATGTAGAGGAGAGGAGAGAGACTGGTGATATGACTGTAATGTAGAGGAGAGGAGAGAGACTGGTGATATGACTGTAATGTAGAGGAGAGAAGAGACTGGTGATATGACTGTAATGTAGAGGAGAGGAGAGAGACTGGTGATATGACTGTAATGTAGAGGAGAGGAGAGAGACTGGTGATATGACTGTAATGTAGAGGAGAGAAGAGACTGGTGATATGACTGTAATGTAGAGGAGAGGAGAGAGACTGGTGATATGACTGTAATGTAGAGGAGAGGAGAGACTGGTGATATGACTGTAATGTAGAGGAGAGGAGAGAGACTGGTGATATGACTGTAATGTAGAGGAGAGGAGAGAGACTGGTGATATGACTGTAATGTAGAGGAGAGGAGAGACTGATGATATGACTGTAATGTAGAGGAGAGGAGAGAGACTGGTGATATGACTGTAATGTAGAGGAGAGGAGAGAGACTGGTGATATGACTGTAATGTAGAGACTGGTGATATGACTGTAATGTAGAGGAGAGGAGAGAGACTGGTGATATGACTGTAATGTAGAGAAGAGAAGAGACTGGTGATATGACTGTAATGTAGAGACTGGTGATATGACTGTAATGTAGAGGAGAGGAGAGAGACTGGTGATATGACTGTAATGTAGAGACTGGTGATATGACTGTAATGTAGAGGAGAGGAGAGACTGGTGATATGACTGTAATGTAGAGGAGAGGAGAGAGACTGGTGATAATACTGTAATGTAGAGGAGAGAAGAGACTGGTGATATGACTGTAATATAGAGGAGAGGAGAGACTGGTGATATGACTGTATGATAGAGGAGAGGAGAGACTGGTGATAATACTGTAATGTAGAGGAGAGGAGAGACTGGTGATATGACTGTAATATAGAGGAGAGGAGAGAGACTGGTGATATGACTGTAATGTAGATGAGAGGAGAGAGACTGGTGATATGACTGTAATGTAGATGAGAGGAGAGAGACTGGTGATATGACTGTAATGTAGAGGAGAGGAGAGACTGGTGATATGACTGTAATGTAGAGGAGAGGAGAGACTGGTGATATGACTGTAATGTAGAGACTGGTGATATGACTGTAATGGAGAGGAGAGAAGAGACTGGTGATATGACTGTAATGTAGAGGAGAGACTGGTGATATGACTGTAATGGAGAGGAGAGAAGAGAGACTGGTGATATGACTGTAATGTAGAGACTGGTGATATGACTGTAATGTAGAGACTGGTGATATGACTGTAATGTAGAGGAGAGGAGAGAGACTGGTTATATGACTGTAATGTAGAGACTGGTGATATGACTGTAATGTAGAGACTGGTGATATGACTGTAATGTAGAGACTGGTGATATGACTGTAATATAGAGGAGAGAAGAGACTGGTGATATGACTGTAATGTAGAGACTGGTGATATGACTGTAATGTAGAGGAGAGGAGAGAGACTGGTGATATGACTGTAATGTAGAGGAGAGGAGAGAGACTGGTGATATGACTGTAATGTAGAGGAGAGAAGAGACTGGTGATATGACTGTAATGTAGAGGAGAGGAGAGAGACTGGTGATATGACTGTAATGTAGAGGAGAGGAGAGACTGGTGATATGACTGTAATGTAGAGGAGAGGAGAGAGACTGGTGATATGACTGTAATGTAGAGGAGAGGAGAGAGACTGGTGATATGACTGTAATGTAGAGGAGAGGAGAGACTGATGATATGACTGTAATGTAGAGGAGAGGAGAGAGACTGGTGATATGACTGTAATGTAGAGGAGAGGAGAGAGACTGGTGATATGACTGTAATGTAGAGACTGGTGATATGACTGTAATGTAGAGGAGAGGAGAGAGACTGGTGATATGACTGTAATGTAGAGAAGAGAAGAGACTGGTGATATGACTGTAATGTAGAGACTGGTGATATGACTGTAATGTAGAGGAGAGGAGAGAGACTGGTGATATGACTGTAATGTAGAGACTGGTGATATGACTGTAATGTAGAGGAGAGGAGAGACTGGTGATATGACTGTAATGTAGAGGAGAGGAGAGAGACTGGTGATAATACTGTAATGTAGAGGAGAGAAGAGACTGGTGATATGACTGTAATATAGAGGAGAGGAGAGAGACTGGTGATATGACTGTAATATAGAGGAGAGGAGAGACTGGTGATATGACTGTAATGTAGAGACTGGTGATATGACTGTAATGAGGAGACTGGTGATATGACTGTAATGTAGAGACTGGTGATATGACTGTAATGAGGAGACTGGTGATATGACTGTAATGTAGAGACTGGTGATATGACTGTAATGTAGAGACTGGTGATATGACTGTAATGTAGAGGAGAGGAGAGAGACTGGTGATATGACTGTAATGTAGAGGAGAGGAGAGACTGATGATATGACTGTAATGTAGAGGAGAGGAGAGAGACTGGTGATATGACTGTAATGTAGAGGAGAGGAGAGAGACTGGTGATATGACTGTAATGTAGAGACTGGTGATATGACTGTAATGTAGAGGAGAGGAGAGAGACTGGTGATATGACTGTAATGTAGAGAAGAGAAGAGACTGGTGATATGACTGTAATGTAGAGACTGGTGATATGACTGTAATGTAGAGGAGAGGAGAGAGACTGGTGATATGACTGTAATGTAGAGACTGGTGATATGACTGTAATGTAGAGGAGAGGAGAGACTGGTGATATGACTGTAATGTAGAGGAGAGGAGAGAGACTGGTGATAATACTGTAATGTAGAGGAGAGAAGAGACTGGTGATATGACTGTAATATAGAGGAGAGGAGAGAGACTGGTGATATGACTGTAATATAGAGGAGAGGAGAGACTGGTGATATGACTGTAATGTAGAGACTGGTGATATGACTGTAATGAGGAGACTGGTGATATGACTGTAATGTAGAGACTGGTGATATGACTGTAATGAGGAGACTGGTGATATGACTGTAATGTAGAGACTGGTGATATGACTGTAATGTAGAGACTGGTGATATGACTGTAATATAGAGGAGAGGAGAGAGACTGGTGATATGACTGTAATATAGAGGAGAGGAGAGACTGGTGATATGACTGTAATATAGAGGAGTATGCATATGTTTTACTTATCAAATGCTTATTCCATCCTTATCTAACTTACTTGACTTATTTAACACATTAACAAATGAATCAGTTGATCTCACCACCAATAAGAAGTCATCAACCCACTTGAAGACCTTCCCCTTCTCCATGTGTCCCAGCCAGGGGGCCTGGTAGGTGTGGTTGAAGGCTGTCTGGGTGATGTCACCCACCACTGGGTTGGCCATGAGGAACGGGACACACAGCCACTGGCAGCAGAGACAGAAAATACCAAATTAAATTATGATTAACTCCTGTCTTCGGGTGCAGCCACAATGAGACACATGAGCATACATTAAATTGTATATGATAATGATCATTTTATGTTTTCGTACATCAAAAGTACATCTGTAGTCAACTATGTTCAGATGAGTTCCATCTGTTAAAAGACAGACCGTTTGTGTGTTTTTTGTTGGGCAATTATCTCCGTTGTCAATCATCCGACAACAGATCACTCCTATTGAAAAAGGTGTTGGCTCCATCCAAAATACTTGGACAATGTTTCCACGGCCTTACACTCACCAGACTGGTTTAGATTCAAAATGGCCGCCTGTCCCTCACCAGACTGGTTCAGATTCAAAATGGCCGCCTGTCCCTCACCAGACTGGTTTAGATTCAAATCGGCCGCCTGTCACTCACCAGACTGGTTTACATTCAAATGGCCACCTGTCCCTCACCAGACTGGCTTAGATTAAAATCGGCCGCCTGTCCCTCACCAGAATGGATTGGATTCAAAATGGCCGCCTGTCACTCACCAGACTGGTTTAGATTCAAATCGGCCACCTGTCCCTCACCAGACCGGATTGGATTCAAAATGGCCGCCTGTCCCTCACCAGACTGGATTGGATTCAAAATGGCCGCCTGTCACTCACCAGACTGAAGAAGATGAGGATGAGCTGGATGACATCGGTGTAGGCTACAGAGTAGAGTCCTCCCAGTAGAGTGTAGATGATGGCCACCACTGCAGAAATCCCAACAGAGTAGGAGTAGGGCAGGTCCAAAATTACACTCATGGTGCCACCTGCAGCACAAACACACACACACACACACACTTTTAGCTCAGCGGGCTAACACAGTTTTGTGGCACCACAGATAAAAACTGTAAAACCAGGTTAAACTGAGTTGGTCCCTCGCCGTTGTACTGGAAGTGTGAAGAGCCCTGCTTACCGGGCTTGAAGTAACAAACAACATTCTTCACACGCCAGCTAGAATGAAGCATGACTGAGTTTCAACAAGTGGTAATTAAAAAACCCACCTGACCTGTTTCCCCTCCCTGATCAAATTACTCCATCTAGAACAAACCTGCATCTCACCAAGCTGGGGCGTTGTGTAACTATTCCCCAGGTTACTCTATCTGGAACCGACCTGGGTCCAGCATCTCACCAAGCTGGGGCATTGAGTAACTATTCCCCAGGTTACTCTATCTAGAACCGACCTGGGTCCAGCATCTCACCAAGCTGGGGCATTGTGAAACTATTCCCCAGGTTACTCTATCTAGAACCGACCTGGGTCCAGCATCTCACCAAGCTGGGGCGTTGTGAAACTATTCCCCAGGTTACTCTATCTAGAACCGACCTGGGTCCAGCATCTCACCAAGCTGGGGCCTTGTGTAACTATTTCCCAGGTTACTCTATCTAGAATCGACCTGGGTCCAGCATCTCACCAAGCTGGGGCGTTGTGTAACTATTCCCCAGGTTACTCTGTCTAGAACCGACCTGGGTCCAGCATCTCACCAACTTGTGCCAGCATCATACCACCCTGCATACCACTGCTGGCTTGCTTCTGAAACTAAGCGTGGTTGGTCCTGGTCAGTTCCTAGATGGGAGACCAGATGCTGCTGGAAGTGGTGTTGGAGGGCCAGTAGGAGGCACTCTTTCCTCTGGTCTAAAAAAAATATCCCAATCCCCCAGGGCAGTGATTGGGGACATTGCCCTGTGTAGGGTGTCTTTCGGGTGGGACGTTAAATGGGTGTCCTGACTCTCTGTGGTCATTAAAGATCCCATGGCACTTATCGCAAGAGTAGGGGTGTTAACCCCAGTGTCCTGGCTAAATTCCCAATCTGGCCCTCAAACCATCACGGTCACCTAATAATCCCCAGTTTACAATTGTCTCATTCATCCCCCTCCTCTTCTCCCCTGTAACTATTCCCGAGGTCATTGCTGCAAATGAGAACGTGTTCTCAGTCGACTTACCTGGTAAAATAAGGGTGAATTAAAGAGTTGAACCTACATAAAGACAACCCTGACAGGTCCATCAGGAAAGAATGGCTGTGTCTACAATGGTACCCTCTCCCTTATATAGAGCAGTACTTTGGACCGGGGCCCATTGGGAACATATAGAGAATAGGGTGTCACTATGGATGGGTCCAGTGACTTGACACACCTTAACAGAGATGTAATGGTGTCCAAGACCGGCTAGAGGCTGAATGACTGTGTGTCTGTTTATCTAAGTTGTTCGAAACAGGGTGGAATGTGGCTCCTGTTTTGGAACACCAGACAGTGACCTGCGGTTGAGATTCAACTGCACTCTGCGTATGTGTGTGTTTTGTGTGCAGCGAATGATTTTGTACTTTTGTGTTTACCAGGGGTTACGTGTGTTGTGTGTTTTTGAAACAGTTGTTTCTTTTGCTGCCGTTGTTTTGTTGTACATATCACCTAGTCCGACGAGTGTGCAGGCGACCCACAGTGCATCCATTACAAGGGCAGGGAACACCAGAGCTCCACTCACTACTCTCCCATACTTGATCTGGAAGGGATCCATCATAGTAACATACTTCTTCTCCCTCATCGGCTTGGCAAAGAATATACCACCTGAGATAAAAGAGGGGGGGGGGGGGGGGAGGAGTGAGGGGTGGAGAGAGGGGTGGAGAGAGAGAGGAGGGAGAGAGAGGGGGGGAGTGAGAGGGAGAGAGGCGATGGAGAGGAGGGAGTGAGAGAGAGAGGGGGGAGTGAGAGAGGGGGGAGGGAGTGGACGGAGAGAGAGGAGGGAGGGGGTGGAGAGGGGGGAGGGAGGGGAGAGAGAGACAGGGAGAAGAGGGAGAGAGGGGGGGGTGAGAGAGAGAGAGGGGAGTGAGAGGAGGGAGGCAGGGAGAGAGAGAGGGGGAGTGAGAGAGGGGGGGAGGGGTGGACGGAGAGAGAGGGGGGGAGAGAGAGGAGGGAGGGGGTGGAGAGAGAGGGGGAAGTGAGAAAGGAGGGAGAGAAGGGGCAGGGAGGGGAGAGAGAGACGGGGAGAGAGAGAGAGAGAGAGAGAGAGAGAGAGAGAGAGAGAGAGAGAGAGAGAGAGAGAGAGAGAGAGAGAGAGAGAGAGAGAGAGAGAGAGAGAGATAAAATAAACAGTGCACCAATAACAAGCCGATAAGGTTTGGTGTGTAGAATATCTGAATGAATTGAAGGTCAGTAAAAACTACAGACTGGGATGTGTGGTTCAGCACAACAACGTCCCGTCACTTTAAATATTGGAAACTTTGATATTTTTACATTTTCCAATGATTATTTCTGATTGTGAAATATTAAACTTTGTGTGTGTGTGTGTGCGTGTGTGCATGCGTGTGTGCGTCTTACCGATGATGAAGGAGACGGAGCTCTGTAGGGGCATGAAAGCCCAGACCAGACCCAGGTTAGGGTTATAGACAACCTCTGCTATCCCTACGATAAAGCCTCCTCCAACCCACGTAGCTGCAGGACACACACACACACACACAAACACGCTGTTTGTCCAAAGGTAAGGAATGATCTATACTGTCTCTACAGTACAGTGTGAATACAGTAATAGTGAGTATAGTTGTAAAGGCACAGTGTGAATACAGTAATAGAGAGTATAGTTGTAAAGGTACAGTGTGAATACAGTAATAGAGAGTATAGTTGTAAAGGTACAGTGTGAATACAGTAATAGAGAGTATAGTTGTAAAGGCACAGTGTGAATACAGTAATAGAGAGTATAGTTGTACAGGTATAGTACAGTGTGAATACAGTAATAGTGAGTATAGTTGTAAAGGTACAGTGTGAATACAGTAATAGTGAGTATAGTTGTAAAGGTACAGTGTGAATACAGTAATAGAGAGTATAGTTGTACAGGTACAGTGTGAATACAGTAATAGAGAGTATAGTTGTACAGGTACAGTGTGAATACAGTAATAGAGAGTATAGTTGTACAGGTACAGTGTGAATACAGTAATAGAGAGTATAGTTGTAAAGGTACAGTGTGAATACAGTAATAGAGAGTATAGTTGTAAAGGTACAGTGTGAATACAGTAATAGAGAGTATAGTTGTAAAGGTACAGTGTGAATACAGTAATAGAGAGTATAGTTGTACAGGTACAGTGTGAATACAGTAATAGAGAGTATAGTTGTAAAGGTACAGTGTGAATACAGTAATAGTGAGTATAGTTGTAAAGGTACAGTGTGAATACAGTAATAGTGAGTATAGTTGTAAAGGCACAGTGTGAATACAGTAATAGAGAGTATAGTTGTAAAGGTACAGTGTGAATACAGTAATAGAGAGTATAGTTGTAAAGGTACAGTGTGAATACAGTAATAGAGAGTATAGTTGTACAGGTACAGTGTGAATACAGTAATAGAGAATATAGTTGTAAAGGTACAGTACAGTGTGAATACAGTAATAGAGAATATAGTTGTAAAGGTACAGTACAGTGTGAATACAGTAATAGAGAGTATAGTTGTACAGGTATAGTACAGTGTGAATACAGTAATAGTGAGTATAGTTGTAAAGGTACAGGTGCAGTGTGAATACAGTAATAGAGAGTATAGTTATACAGGTACAGTGTGAATACAGTAATAGAGAATATAGTTATAAAGCATTACACAGATCTAAAGACATGGCCACACCTCACCTACCAGTCATGGTGAATATTCCCACAAGCAGGCCGATATTCCTGTCTCCCAGTAAGGTTATCTCTGTCTTGTCTCCCGTACTTTTCTTCTCCATAGCCCTGGACTTCCGTGCTGCCCACAAACCTGTCCCCAGGACCAGCAGATAGAACACTGCCATGGCAACCACACCTGGAATGTTCAGAACCATGTTGGAACACTGGGAACGCTCACAGAAAGAACACTGACTGGGAACACTCCCAGACAGAACACTGACTCTGAACACTCCCAGACAGAACACTGACTCTGAACACTCCCAGACAGAACACTGACTCTGAACACTCCCAGACAGAACACTGACTCTGAACACTCCCAGACAGAACACTGACTCTGAACACTCCCAGACAGAACACTGACTCTGAACACTCCCAGACAGAACACTGACTCTGAACACTCCCAGACAGAACACTGACTCTGAACACTCCCAGACAGAACACTGACTGTCAGGAGTTCTGTCTACTGAGTTGCAGTAGTAGTGGCAGTATAGTCTTGTTCCTGGTTGGATAGCTCAGAGCGTCTGCTCTTTTCTACTTCTGGCTTGATTGGTCGCAGTGGAGGAGGAGTAAAGGGAAGTGGGCAGGGCATTCAAATCAGTAAGGAAAGAATATGGTGATTAGTAGATAAATAGTAAGAAGTAAGGAGAGCATGAAGTCATTGGTAGATAAATAGTAAGAATTAAGGAGAGCATGAAGTCATTGGTAGATAAATAGTAAGAAGTAAGGAGAGCATGAAGTCATTGGTAGATAAATAGTAAGAAGTAAGGAGAGCATGAAGTCCTTCATGAATGATAAAACAGCATGCCTGGGTCTCACCTAATACTGACAGTCTGTACCTGGAGAGGTCATAGGATGGTGTCAAAACTCCAATGACTACACTCAAATGATGTATATAAACCCTGGATTGCTGATGCTATGTATTAGCCAATGAGAGGCTTTGAAGCCACCGGTCGGCCATATTGGAACTCCCCAGAAGGAGCAGTCCTCCATAGGAATAAATGGAATTCTACAGTATTTCAATCAAATGTTTCAAGGACAAATTTACATGTATTTAAGTATTTTTTGTTGTTGTAGTGGGGACAGTATCTTTAGTAATCTCTAACAATGATATTTTAAGGAAAATGTTTTAACGTATTTTTTTTATTTTGTGTTTTAATGTTTAGCTCACATAATATAGTTTTAAAGTATACCTCAATCAATCACATTTTATTTTTTTGCATCAACCGATGTCACAAAGTGCTGTACAGAAACCCAGCCTAAAACCCCAAACAGCAAGCAATGCAGATGTAGAAGCACGGCGGCTTTGAAAAACTCCCTAGAAAGGCTAAAAACCTAGGAAGAAACCTAGAGAGGAACCAGGTTTCTGAGGGGTGGCCAGTTCCTCTTCCGGCTGTGCAGGGTTAAGGTGTCTGTAATAGAATAAAGTGATAAAAAGTACATTTAGACATCAAAATTGCATTTCTCTAGCTTCCATGAAAGTTTTACAACAGTGATGGGATTACCAAGATGGCTTCAAACCACCCCAAATAGTCATCTAGTGCATTTATAAATCCACTTATAATGCCATCGTTGACATGAATGGCGACTCCCTTTCTATTCATTCTATTTCAATGACTCATGCAGCGACAGCACCTGGGGCGCAGTGAGCACTGTGAGTGAGGTGCTCACAGATTCATGTTCACAGGCATAGAAGTTGGTGGAATTTACCGGAAAGTCTACTCAAATGTGATATTGTCCTCGTGTTTCTTTGCTATGTGAAGGTTAAAAACAGGAGTGGTCTCAGGACCGCAATTCAACACATTTTGCCATGGGGCAGATAGAAAATGTTGCTGTTTTAAAGCTAACTTCCCGCAACTCAACACATTTTGCCATGAGGCTTAGAGAAAATGTTGCATTTTAAAAACAAATTCCCTGCTATTCTAAACATTTTGCCATGGCTTATGAAGTGCATATATGCTTTGTGGCAATACTAAGACTAAACTACATCCACAGATCACTGACTCTATATAATGTCTCAGCTAAGACTAAACTACATCTACATGATGTGATAGAGACAGGTTGAAAGGTGAAGGAGAGAGGAGAGAGAGAAAAAGAGGGAACGAGAGAGAAGGAGAGAGGGAAGGAGAGAGGGAAGGAGAGAGAGAAAAAGAGGGAACGAGAGAGAAGGAGAGAGGGAAGGAGAGAGGGAAGGAGAGAGAGAAAAAGAGGGAACGAGAGAGAAGGAGAGAGGGAAGGAGAGAGGGAAGGAGAGAGAGAAAAAGAGGGAACGAGAGAGAAGGAGAGAGGGAAGGAGAGAGGGAAGGAGAGAGGGAAGGAGAGAGAGAAAAAGAGGGAACGAGAGAGGCTTTTCAATTATTATTTAGACTAGAGTGGGAGAATCCAAAACAACTTTAGTTTGTACTATAATAACAACATACATGAAAACAATATGACGAAGCCAAGGTCGTAGGTTCAACAACCGTACCGGGCCAAGGGAACTTGGCTCTGCTGTGTCTCTGGTGAACCAGGGATCTGTCCACTTCCCAGCTGTCATCAGTATCAGGGTCTATGTAACGGTTATCTCTCTGTCATCAGTATCAGGGTCTATGTAACGGTTATCTCTCTGTCATCAGTATCAGGGTCTATGTAACGGTTATCTCTCTGTCATCAGTATCAGGGTCTATGTAACGGTTATCTCTCTGTCATCAGTATCAGGGTCTATGTAACGGTTATCTCTGTCATCAGTATCAGGGTCTATGTAACGGTTATCTCTCTGTCATCAGTATCAGGGTCTATGTAACGGTTATCTCTCTGTCATCAGTATCAGGGTCTATGTAACGGTTATCTCTGTCATCAGTATCAGGGTCTATGTAACGGTTATCTCTCTGTCATCAGTATCAGGGTCTATGTAACGGTTATCTCTCTGTCATCAGTATCAGGGTCTATGTAACGGTTATCTCTCTGGACATTGAATCCACTGATCCATGTTCAAATCTCTGTAAAAATCTCATTGTATTGGTCACATGCGTCGAATACAACAGGTGTAGACATCACAGTGAAATGCTGAATACAACAGGTGTAGACATCACAGTGAAATGCTGAATACAACAGGTGTAGACATCACAGTGAAATGCTGAATACAACAGGTGTAGACATCACAGTGAAATGCTGAATACAACAGGTGTAGACATCACAGTGAAATGCTTACTTACAGTTGAGAAAATATTTACAGAATAAAGTTTTTATTTTTTATTAGCACAATAAAATAACAATAACGAGGCTATATACAGGTGGTACCAGTAACAAGTCAATGTGTAGAGGGTACAAGTTAGTCGAGGTAATTGAGGTAATATTAGCTAGAACCTGCTTGGCTTTTGCAGTAAAATAACATGTCAGACACCCCAACTAAACACTATCACCCCAACACTGTCAGATACCCCAAATAACACCATCACCCCAACAACATGTCAGACACCCCAACTAAACACCATCACCCCAACAACATGTCAGACTATCCAAATAAACACCATCACCCCCAACACTGTCAGACACCCCAAATAACACCATCACACCCAACACTGTCAGATACCCCAAATAACACCATCACCCCCAACACTGTCAGATACCCCAAATAACACCATCACACCCAACACTGTCAGATACCCCAAATAACACCATCACCCCCAACACTGTCAGATACCCCAAATAAACACCATCAGCCCAACACTGTCAGACACCCCAACTAAACACCATCACCCCAACACTGTCAGACACCCCACATAACAACATCATCCCAACATATCAGACACCCCACATAACAACATCATCCCAACACTGTCAGATACCCCAAATAACACCATCACCCCCAACACTGTCAGATACCCCAAATAACACCATCACCCCCAACACTGTCAGATACCCCAAATAACACCATCACACCCAACACTGTCAGATACCCCAAATAACACCATCACCCCCAACACTGTCAGATACCCCAAATAAACACCATCAGCCCAACACTGTCAGACACCCCAAATAAACACCATCACCCCAACACTGTCAGACACCCCACATAACAACATCATCCCAACATATCAGACACCCCACATAACAACATCATCCCAACATGTCAGACACCCCAAATAACACCATCAACCCTGACACTGTCAGACACCCCAACTAAACACCATCACCTCCAACAACACTGTCAGACACCCCAACTCAACACCATCACCCCAACACTGTCAGACACCCCATCACCCCCAACAACATGTCAGACACCCCAACTAAACACCATCACCCCAACACTGTCAGACACCCAACTAAACACCATCACCCCAACACTGTCAGACACCCAACTAAACACCATCACCCCAACACTGTCAGACATCCCAACTCAACATCTTCACTTCAACACTGCATGACACCCCAACACTGTCAGACACCCCAACTAACACCATCACCAAAACACTGTCAGACACCCCAACTAAACACCGTCACCCCCAACACTGTCAGACACCCCAACTAAACACCATCACCCCAACACTGTCAGACACCCCAACTAAACACCATCACCCCAACACTGTCAGACACCCCAACTAAACACCATCACCCAAACGCTGTCAGACACCCCAACTAAACACCATCACCCCCAACACTGTCAGACACCCCAACTAAACACCATCAGCCCCAACACCGTCAGACACCCAAAACAAGCACCATCAACCCTGACACTGTCAGACACTCCAACTAAACACCATCACCCCCAACACCATGAGAGAGATTGTTATTTCACTGCTTCTCTTTAATTATTTGTTACTTTTATCTCTTATTCTTATCTGTATTTTTTTTAAACTGCATTGAACTAAACACCATCACCCAAACACTGTCAGACACCCCAACTAAACACCATCACCCAAACACTGTCAGACACCCCAACTAAACACCATCACCCCCAACACTGTCAGACACCCCAACTAAACACCATCAGCCCCAACACCGTCAGACACCCAAAACAAGCACCATCAACCCTGACACTGTCAGACACCCCAACTCAACACCATCACCCCAATGACATGTCAGACACCCCAACTAAACACCATCACCCCAACAACATGTCAGACACCCCAACTAAACACTATCACCCCAACACTGTCAGACACCCCAACTAAACACCATCACCCCAAATAGCACCATCACCCCAACAACATGTCAGACACCCCAACTAAACACCATCACCCCAACAACATGTCAGACACCCCAACTAAACACTATCACCCCAACACTGTCAGATACCCCAAATAACACCATCACCCCAACAACATGTCAGACACCCCAACTAAACACCATCACCCCAACAATATGTCAGACTATCCAAATAAACACCATCACCCCCAACACTGTCAGACACCCCAAATAACACCATCACCCCCAACACTGTCAGATACCCCAAATAACACAATCACCCCCAACACTGTCAGATACCCCAAATAAACACCATCAGCCCAACACTGTCAGACACCCCAACTAAACACCATCACCCCAACACTGTCAGACACCCCACATAACAACATCATCCCAACATATCAGACACCCCACATAACAACATCATCCCAACATGTCAGACACCCCAAATAACACCATCAACCCTGACACTGTCAGACACCCCAACTAAACACCATCACCCCCAACAACACTGTCAGACACCCCAACTCAACACCATCACCCCAACACTGTCAGACACCCCATCACCCCCAACAACATGTCAGACACCCCAACTAAACGCCATCACCCCAACACTGTCAGACACCCAACTAAACACCATCACCCCAACACTGTCAGACACCCAACTAAACACCATCACCCCAACACTGTCAGACATCCCAACTCAACATCTTCACCTCAACACTGTCAGACACCCCAACACTGTCAAACACCCCAACTAACACCATCACCAAAACACTGTCAGACACCCCAACTAAACACCGTCACCCCCAACACTGTCAGACACCCCAAATAACACCATCACCCCCAACACTGTCAGATACCCCAAATAACACAATCACCCCCAACACTGTCAGATACCCCAAATAAACACCATCAGCCCAACACTGTCAGACACCCCAACTAAACACCATCACCCCAACACTGTCAGACACCCCACATAACAACATCATCCCAACATATCAGACACCCCACATAACAACATCATCCCAACATGTCAGACACCCCAAATAACACCATCAACCCTGACACTGTCAGACACCCCAACTAAACACCATCACCTCCAACAACACTGTCAGACACCCCAACTCAACACCATCACCCCAACACTGTCAGACACCCCATCACCCCCAACAACATGTCAGACACCCCAACTAAACACCATCACCCCAACACTGTCAGACACCCAACTAAACACCATCACCCCAACACTGTCAGACACCCAACTAAACACCATCACCCCAACACTGTCAGACATCCCAACTCAACATCTTCACCTCAACACTGTCAGACACCCCAACACTGTCAAACACCCCAACTAACACCATCACCAAAACACTGTCAGACACCCCAACTAAACACCGTCACCCCCAACACTGTCAGACACCCCAACTAAACACCATCACCCCAACACTGTCAGACACCCCAACTAAACACCATCACCCCAACACTGTCAGACACCCCAACTAAACACCATCACCCAAACACTGTCAGACACCCCAACTAAACACCATCACCCCCAACACTGTCAGACACCCCAACTAAACACCATCAGCCCCAACACCGTCAGACACCCAAAACAAGCACCATCAACCCTGACACTGTCAGACACTCCAACTAAACACCATCACCCCCAACACCATGAGAGAGATTGTTATTTCTTTAATTATTTGTTACTTTTATCTCTTATTCTTATCTGTATTTTTTTTAAACTGCAATGTTGGTTAAGGGGCTCGTAAGTAAGCATTTCACTGTAAGGTCTACACCTGTTGTGTTCGGCGCATGTGACAAATAAAGTTTGATTTGATTTGATGCCCCAACTACGGCTCTGTCTAATGTTAGCATGTTCACTGCTGTTCAAGAATGAAACCTGTTTTTTAGGTGCTTTATGATACTTGTGAAGAGCTCTGCTCTGGTTTAGCAAGTATGTGGTAGTGAATTCTTGTTGGACAAGCCTATACCAGTAGATGAACCATTTATCCAGATCAATGCTCTCAGACTCTAGTGAGGAACGGTGGAGCTGATTGCCATCATCCATCTACACACGCTGACTATAGTTTACCTTACATTTTCACTCCGTTACTATTTTCAAGAAATACAAAATCACCGTTTAATTAATAGTTTAATTTAAAATGTATTTAATACAAAATACTTAACCTAATAAAACACTTTACCAACAAGGATCAAGTTGTACAGAACATTTCCCCATATTGAGAGAAAGTGACATATCACAAGACCATTACGTTTACAATATAGTTCATCAGTAGCTCAGTTAAGCATGACTTAACGTTCAATATAAAATAAAGCGCAGGTAGGCTAAAAGTCTACCCTAACCACTGATATGGGGTCAGATCTTATTTTCACCCCCCTAATGACTCACGTTATAGGATTTCCCAGAGACAGATAATTAAGCTTTCAACTAGACTAAAAAGCATGTTCATTGGACAATGTCCTCTTTCCATTCTGTCTCTATCCTGTCCAATAAACAACACATATAACAACACGTCCTCTTCCTCCACCTCCTACTCCTCTACCTCCTCTTCCTCCACCTCCTACTCCTCTACCTCCTCTTCCTCCACCTCCTACTCCTCTACCTCCTCTTCCTCCACCTCCTACTCCTCTACCTCCTCTTCCTCTACCTCCTACTCCTCTACCTCCACCTCCTACTCCTCTACCTCCTCTTCCTCCACCTCCTACTCCTCTACCTCCTCTTCCTCCACCTCCTACTCCTCTACCGTCCTCTTCCTCCACCTCCTACTCCTCTACCTCCTCTTCCTCCACCTCCTACTCCTCTACCTCCTCTTCCTCCACCTCCTACTCCTCTACCTCCTCTTCATCCACCTCCTACTCCTCTACCTCCTCTTCCTCCACCTCCTACTCCTCTACCTCCTCTTCCTCCACCTCCTACTCCTCTACCTCCTCTTCCTCCACCTCCTACTCCTCTACCTCCTCTTCCTCCACCTCCTACTCCTCTACCGTCCTCTTCCTCCACCTCCTACTCCTCTACCTCCTCTTCCTCCACCTCCTACTCCTCTACCTCCTCTTCCTCCACCTCCTACTCCTCTACCTCCTCTTCCTCCACCTCCTACTCCTCTACCTCCTCTTCCTCCACCTCCTACTCCTCTACCTCCTCTTCCACCTCCTACTCCTCTACCTCCTCTTCCTCCACCTCCTACTCCTCTACCTCCTCTTCCTCCATCTCCTACTCCTCTACCTCCTCTTCCTCCACCTCCTACTCCTCTACCGTCCTCTTCCTCCACCTCCTACTCCTCTACCTCCTCTTCCTCCACCTCCTACTCCTCTACCTCCTCTTCCTCCACCTCCTACTCCTCTACCTCCTCTTCCTTCACCTCCTACTCCTCTACCTCCTCTTCCTCCACCTCCTACTCCTCTACCTCCTCTTCCTCCACCTCCTACTCCTCTACCTCCTCTTCCTCCACCTCCTACTCCTCTACCTCCTCTTCCTCTATCTCCACCTTTTTTTATCTCTCTGGCGCCTCCTTGTGACTTCACACAGAACACATCCCACCTCTCAGGCAGCCAGCCCTTATTGAACATCAGCTGAGCCAGCCAGGAGAAGCCCGAGATGGCAGGAAGCTTTGCCCCATTTATGTACTGGGCCGTACGCACTACCTTCTGTCGGGCCTTGCGGTCGGAGGCTGAGCAGTTGCCATACCAGGCAGTGATGCAACCCGTCAGGATGCTCTCGTTGGTGCAGCTGTAGAACCTTTTGTGGATCCAGGCCAAATCCATCCTCTCCTGAGCGGGACAGGTTTTACCGTGCCCTCTCCACGACTGTCTTGGTGTGCTTGAACCATGTTAGTTTGTTGGTGATGTGGACGCCAAGGAACTTGAAGCTCTTCAAGCTGCTCCGCTACAACCCCGTCGATGAGAATATTACCAAATATAGAATGTCAGCCCTTCAATGTGTAGCAATGACTTGCAACTGAAACCATCCTTCGTTTGGACAGCAATATTCTATTTAACAGAAGAGGATTATGTCACCTGGTATGGCCTCCTGAGACTTGAATACTCTTCTGAAGGGTTCAGATTTTACTGTCCTTGGTTCCCCCGGAAACACAGAAAGTATTTTCTGCCATGTACCGGTATCAACTGGGCTACCCTGCCATGTACCGGTATCAACTGGGCTACCCTGCCATGTACCGGTATCAACTGGGCTACCCTGCCATGTACCGGTATCAACTGGGCTACCCTGCCATGTACCGGTATCAACTGGGCTACCCTGCCATGTACCGGTATCAACTGGGCTACCTTGCCATGTACCGGTATCAACTGGGCTACCCTGCCATGTACCGGTATCAACTGGGCTACCCTGCCATGTACCGGTATCAACTGGGCTACCCTGCCATGTACCGGTATCAACTGGGCTACCCTGCCATGTACCGGTATCAACTGGGCTACCCTGCCATGTACCGGTATCAACTGGGCTACCCTACCATGCATCCACTTGGAAATCCACATATTTCCAACACGAATGATGTGATGAGTGTGAACAAAATATGAAACATTTTCAGTTCTTTGTGGGGCTGCAAGTTTTCAATTAAAAAAACTTAACAGGAACTCATAGTATGCATTTACCGTTGGCTAGCCATTCGTGCGTAACAAGAGTGCTTATTGACTCCCACCCATTTGTTTCTTTCACACACCACTATTTTAAAGTTGACAGGGGAGGAGTGTGTCACTGCAAAATCAAGGTAGGTCCTACCAAGATTTGAACTCGGATTGCAGGATTCAGAGTCCTGAGTGCTAACCATTACACCATAAAACCCTATACAGAATGATTATTGTAGACTTCCGATTTTCCTGTCATTTGTACACCGGATAAACAGCAGATTATGAGATTATTGGTTGGCCATGTGAATAATTCAGCACAAAAAAATAGGAAGGTTCTACTGAGATTTGAACTCTGATCACTGGATTCAAAGTACAGAGTGCTAACCATTACACCATTACACCACCTCCTCTTCCTCCACCTCCTACTCCTCTACCTCCTCTTCCTCCACCTCCTACTCCTCTACCGTCCTCTTCCTCCACCTCCTACTCCTCTACCGTCCTCTTCCTCCACCTCCTACTCCTCTACCTCCTCTTCCTCCACCTCCTACTCCTCTACCTCCTCTTCCTCCACCTCCTACTCCTCTACCTCCTCTTCCTCCACCTCCTACTCCTCTACCTCCTCTTCCACCTCCTACTCCTCTACCTCCTCTTCCACCTCCTACTCCTCTACCTCCTCTTCCACCTCCTACTCCTCTACCTCCTCTTCCTCCACCTCCTACTCCTCTACCTCCTCTTCCTCCACCTCCTACTCCTCTACCTCCACCTCCTACTCCTCTACCGTCCTCTTCCTCCACCTCCTACTCCTCTACCTCCTCTTCCTTCACCTCCTACTCCTCTACCTCCTCTTCCTCCACCTCCTACTCCTCTACCTCCTCTTCCTCCACCTCCTACTCCTCTACCTCCTCTTCCTCCACCTCCTACTCCTCTACCTCCTCTTCCTCCACCTCCTACTCCTCTACCTCCTCTTCCTCTATCTCCACCTTTTTTTATCTCTCTGGCGCCTCCTTGTGACTTCACACAGAACACATCCCACCTCTCAGGCAGCCATCCCTTATTGAACATCAGCTGAGCCAGCCAGGAGAAGCCCGAGATGGCAGGAAGCTTTGCCCCATTTATGTACTGGGCCGTACGCACTACCTTCTGTCGGGCCTTGCGGTCGGAGGCTGAGCAGTTGCCATACCAGGCAGTGATGCAACCCGTCAGGATGCTCTCGTTGGTGCAGCTGTAGAACCTTTTGTGGATCCAGGCCAAATCCATCCTCTCCTGAGCGGGACAGGTTTTACCGTGCCCTCTCCACGACTGTCTTGGTGTGCTTGAACCATGTTAGTTTGTTGGTGATGTGGACGCCAAGGAACTTGAAGCTCTTCAAGCTGCTCCGCTACAACCCCGTCGATGAGAATATTACCAAATGTAGAATGTCAGCCCTTCAATGTGTAGGAATGACTTGCAACTGAAACCATCCTTCGTTTGGACAGCAATATTCTATTTAACAGAAGAGGATTATGTCACCTGGTATGGCCTCCTGAGACTTGAATACTCTTCTGAAGGGTTCAGATTTTACTGTCCTTGGTTCCCCCGGAAACACAGAAAGTATTTTCTGCCATGTACCGGTATCAACTGGGCTACCCTGCCATGTACCGGTATCAACTGGGCTACCCTGCCATGTACCGGTATCAACTGGGCTACCCTGCCATGTACCGGTATCAACTGGGCTACCCTGCCATGTACCGGTATCAACTGGGCTACCCTGCCATGTACCGGTATCAACTGGGCTACCCTGCCATGTACCGGTATCAACTGGGCTACCCTGCCATGTACCGGTATCAACTGGGCTACCCTGCCATGTACCGGTATCAACTGGGCTACCCTGCCATGTACCGGTATCAACTGGGCTACCCTACCATGCATCCACTTGGAAATCCACATATTTCCAACACGAATGATGTGATGAGTGTGAACAAAATATGAAACATTTTCAGTTCTTTGTGGGGCTGCAAGTTTTCAATTAAAAAAACTTAACAGGAACTCATAGTATGCATTTACCGTTGGCTAGCCATTCGTGCGTAACAAGAGTGCTTATTGACTCCCACCCATTTGTTTAACCTTTACAGCATAGAACCCTGTACTCAATACTCTGTGAAGGGTTCAGATTTTACTGTCCTTGGTTCACCGGAAAAACAGATAAATATTTTTGGGCCAGAAACGGTATCAACTGGGCTACCCTACCATGCATCCACTTGGAAATCCACATATTTCAAACACGTTGCTAATTTAAACACATATTATTATTATTTTTTCCAATTTCCGTGTGGATTTAGAATATGGTTCTATGGTGTAATGGTTAGCACTCTGGACTTTGAATCCAGTGATCGGAGTTCAAATCTCGGTAGAACCTTTCTATTTTTTGTGCTGAATTATTCACATGGCCAACCAATAATCTCATAATCTGCTGTTTATCCGGTGTACAAATGACATGAAAATCGGAAGTCTACAATAATTACTCTGTATAGGGTTCTATGGTGTAATGGTTAGCACTCAGGACTCTGAATCCTGCGATCCGAGTTCAAATCTCGGTAGGACCTACCTTGATTTTGCAGTGACACACTCCTCCCTTGTCAACTTTAAAATAGTTGTGCGTGAAAGACACAAGTGGCTGGGAGTCGATAAGCACTCTTGTTACGCACGAATGGCTAGCCTACGGTAAATGCATACTATGAGTGCCTGGTAGTTGATACCGTTTCTGTCACAGAGTTGATACCGTTTCTGTCACAGAGTATTGAGTACAGGGTTCTATGCTGTAAAGGTTATCACTCTGAATCCTACAATCCGAGTTTAAATCTTGGACGATCCTACCATGTCAATTAATTTGCCTCGTGGAACTAGAATATAGCTGTCCAAATATTGTTGTCAGTTGAAAGTATTTGCAACACGTGAAGGAACGACAGTCCGCTGTTGCTAATTAAACGCAGAATTATTATTTTTTTCAATTTCAATGTGGATTTAGAATATGGTTCTATGGTGTAATGGTTAGCACTCTGGACTTTGAATCCAGTGATCCGAGTTCAAATCTCGGTAGAACCTTCGTATTTTTTGTGCTGAATTATTCACATGGCCAACCAATAATCTCATAATCTGCTGTTTATCCGGTGTACAAATGACATGAAAATCGGAAGTCTACAATAATTACTCTGTATAGGGTTCTATGGTGTAATGGTTAGCACTCAGGACTCTGAATCCTGCGATCCGAGTTCAAATCTCGGTAGGACCTACCTTGATTTTGCAGTGACACACTCCTCCCTTGTCAACTTTAAAATAGTTGTGCGTGAAAGACACAAGTGGGTGGGAGTCGATAAGCACTCTTGTTACGCACGAATGGCTAGCCTACGGTAAATGCATACTATGAGTGCCTGGTAGTTGATACCGTTTCTGGCCAGACAATATTTGATCTGTTTTTCCGGTGAACCAAGGACAGTAAAATCTGAACCTGTCACAGAGTATTGAGTACAGGGTTCTATGCTGTAAAGGTTATCACTCTGAATCCTACAATCCGAGTTTAAATCTTGGACGATCCTACCATGTCAATTAATTTGCCTCGTGGAACTAGAATATAGCTGTCCAAATATTGTTGTCAGTTGAAAGTATTTGCAACACGTGAAGGAACGACAGTCCGCTGTTGCTAATTAAACGCAGAATTATTTTTTTTTTCAATTTCAATGTGGATTTAGAATATGGTTCTATGGTGTAATGTTTAGCACTCTGGACTTTGAATCCAGTGATCCGAGTTCAAATCTCGGTAGAACCTTCGTATTTTTTGTGCTGAATTATTCACATGGCCAACCAATAATCTCATAATCTGCTGTTTATCCGGTGTACAAATGACATGAAAATCGGAAGTCTACAATAATTACTCTGTATAGGGTTCTATGGTGTAATGGTTAGCACTCAGGACTCTGAATCCTGCGATCCGAGTTCAAATCTCGGTAGGACCTACCTTGATTTTGCAGTGACACACTCCTCCCTTGTCAACTTTAAAATAGTTGTGCGTGAAAGACACAAGTGGGTGGGAGTCGATAAGCACTCTTGTTACGCACGAATGGCTAGCCTACGGTAAATGCATACTATGAGTGCCTGGTAGTTGATACCGTTTCTGGCCAGACAATATTTGATCTGTTTTTCCGGTGAACCAAGGACAGTAAAATCTGAACCTGTCACAGAGTATTGAGTACAGGGTTCTATGCTGTAAAGGTTATCACTCTGAATCCTACAATCCGAGTTTAAATCTTGGACGATCCTACCATGTCAATTAATTTGCCTCGTGGAACTAGAATATAGCTGTCCAAATATTGTTGTCAGTTGAAAGTATTTGCAACACGTGAAGGAACGACAGTCCGCTGTTGCTAATTAAACGCAGAATTATTTTTTTTTTCAATTTCCATGTGGATTTAGAATATGGTTCTATGGTGTAATGGTTAGCACTCTGGACTTTGAATCCAGTGATCCGAGTTCAAATCTCGGTAGAACCTTTCTATTTTTTGTGCTGAATTATTCACATGGCCAACCAATAATCTCATAATCTGCTGTTTATCCGGTGTACAAATGACATGAAAATCGGAAGTCTACAATAATTACTCTGTATAGGGTTCTATGGTGTAATGGTTAGCACTCAGGACTCTGAATCCTGCGATCCGAGTTCAAATCTCGGTAGGACCTACCTTGATTTTGCAGTGACACACTCCCTTGTCAACTTTAAAATAGTTGTGAGTGAAAGAAACAAGTGGGTGGGAGTCGATAAGCACTCTTGTTACGCACGAATGGCTAGCCTACGGTAAATGCATACTATGAGTGCCTGGTAGTTGATACCGTTTCTGGCCAGACAATATTTGATCTGTTTTTCCGGTGAACCAAGGACAGTAAAATCTGAACCTGTCACAGAGTATTGAGTACAGGGTTCTATGCTGTAAAGGTTATCTCTCTGAATCCTACAATCCGAGTTTAAATCTTGGACGATCCTACCATGTCAATTAATTTGCCTCGTGGAACTAGAATATAGCTGTCCAAATATTGTTGTCAGTTGAAAGTATTTGCAACACGTGAAGGAACGACAGTCCGCTGTTGCTAATTAAACGCAGAATTATTTTTTTTTTCAATTTCAATGTGGATTTAGAATATGGTTCTATGGTTTAATGGTTAGCACTCTGGACTTTGAATCCAGTGATCCGAGTTCAAATCTCGGTAGAACCTTCGTATTTTTTGTGCTGAATTATTCACATGGCCAACCAATAATCTCATAATCTGCTGTTTATCCGGTGTACAAATGACATGAAAATCGGAAGTCTACAATAATGACTCTGTATAGGGTTCTATGGTGTAATGGTTAGCACTCAGGACTCTGAATCCTGCGATCCGAGTTCAAATCTTAGTAGGACCTACCTTGATTTTGCAGTGACACACTCCTCCCTTGTCAACTTTAAAATAGTTGTGCATGAAAGACACAAGTGGGTGGGAGTCGATAAGCACTCTTGTTACGCACAAATGGCTAGCCTACGGTAAATGCATACTATGAGTGCCTGGTAGTTGATACCGTTTCTGGCCAGACAATATTTGATCTGTTTTTCCGGTGAACCAAGGACAGTAAAATCTGAACCTGTCACAGAGTATTGAGTACAGGGTTCTATGCTGTAAAGGTTATCTCTCTGAATCCTACAATCCGAGTTTAAATCTTGGACGATCCTACCATGTCAATTAATTTGCCTCGTGGAACTAGAATATAGCTGTCCAAATATTGTTGTCAGTTGAAAGTATTTGCAACACGTGAAGGAACGACAGTCCGCTGTTGCTAATTAAACGCAGAATTATTTTTTTTTTCAATTTCAATGTGGATTTAGAATATGGTTCTATGGTGTAATGTTTAGCACTCTGGACTTTGAATCCAGTGATCCGAGTTCAAATCTCGGTAGAACCTTCATATTTTTTGTGCTGAATTATTCACATGGCCAACCAATAATCTCATAATCTGCTGTTTATCCGGTGTACAAATGACATGAAAATCGGAAGTCTACAATAATTACTCTGTATAGGGTTCTATGGTGTAATGGTTAGCACTCAGGACTCTGAATCCTGCGATCTGAGTTCAAATCTCGGTAGGACCTACCTAGATTTTGCAGTGACACACTCCTCCCTTGTCAACTTTAAAATAGTTGTGAGTGAAAGAAACAAGTGGGTGGGAGTCGATAAGCACTCTGGTTACGCACGAATGGCTAGCCTACGGTAAATGCATACTATGAGTGCCTGGTAGTTGATACCGTTTCTGGCCAGACAATATTTGATCTGTTTTTCCGGTGAACCAAGGACAGTAAAATCTGAACCCGTCACAGAGTATTGAGTACAGGGTTCTATGCTGTAAAGGATATCACTCAGGACTCTGAATCCTACAATCCAAGTTTAAATCTTGGACGATCCTACCATGTCAATTAATTTGCCTCGTGGAACTAGAATATAGCTGTCCAAATATTGTTGTCAGTTGAAAGTATTTGCAACACGTGAAGGAACGACAGTCCACTGTTGCTAATTAAACGCAGAATTATTTTTTTTCAATTTCCATGTGGATTTAGAATATGGTTCTATGGTGTAATGGTTAGCACTCTGGACTTTGAATCCAGTGATCCGAGTTCAAATCTCGGTAGAACCTTCCTATTTTTTGTGCTGAATTATTCACATGGCCAAACAATAATCTCATAATCTGCTGTTTATCCGGTGTACAAATGACAGGAAAATCAGAAGTCTACAGTAATTACTCTGTATAGGGTTCTATGGTGTAATGGTTAGCACTCAGGACTCTGAATCCTGCGATCCGAGTTCAAATCTCGGTAGGACCTACCTTGATTTTGCAGTGACACACTCCTCCCTTGTCAACTTTAAAATAGTGTGAAAGAAACGGTTCTATGGTGTAATGGTTAGCACTCAGGACTCTGAATCCTGCGATCCGAGTTCAAATCTCGGTAGGACCTACCTTGATTTTGCAGTGTCAACTTTAAAATAGTTGTGAGTGAAAGAAACAAGTGGGTGGGAGTCGATAAGCACTCTGGTTACGCACGAATGGCTAGCCTACGGTAAATGCATACTATGAGTGCCTGGTAGTTGATACCGTTTCTGGCCAGACAATATTTGATCTGTTTTTCCGGTGAACCAAGGACAGTAAAATCTGAACCCGTCACAGAGTATTGAGTACAGGGTTCTATGCTGTAAAGGTTATCACTCAGGACTCTGAATCCGAAAATCCGAGTTTAAATCTTGGACGATCCTACCATGTCAATTAATTTGCCTCGTGGAACTAGAATATAGCTGTCCAAATATTGTTGTCAGTTGAAAGTATTTGCAACACGTGAAGGAACGACAGTCCGCTGTTGCTAATTAAACGCAGAATTATTTTTTTTTTCAATTTCCATGTGGATTTAGAATATGGTTCTATGGTGTAATGGTTAGCACTCTGGACTTTGAATCCAGTGATCCGAGTTAAAATCTCGGTAAAACCTTTCTATTTTTTGTGCTGAATTATTCACATGGCCAACCAATAATCTCATAATCTGCTGTTTATCCGGTGTACAAATGACATAAAATCGGAAGTCTACAATAATTACTCTGTATAGGGTTCTATGGTGTAATGGTTAGCACTCAGGACTCTGAATCCTGCGATCTGAGTTCAAATCTCGGTAGGACCTACCTTGATTTTGCAGTGACACACTCCTCCCTTGTCAACTTTAAAATAGTTGTGCGTGAAAGAAACAAGTGGGTGGGAGTCGATAAGCACTCTTGTTACGCACGAATGGCTAGCCTACGGTAAATGCATACTATGAGTGCCTGGTAGTTGATACCGTTTCTGGCCAGACAATATTTGATCTGTTTTTCCGGTGAACCAAGGACAGTAAAATCTGAACCCGTCACAGAGTATTGAGTACAGGGTTCTATGCTGTAAAGGTTATCACTCAGGACTCTGAATCCTACAATCCGAGTTTAAATCTTGGACGATCCTACCATGTCAATTAATTTGCCTCGTGGAACTAGAATATAGCTGTCCAAATATTGTTGTCAGTTGAAAGTATTTGCAACACGTGAAGGAACGACAGTCCGCTGTTGCTAATTAAACGCAGAATTATTTTTTTTTTCAATTTCCATGTGGATTTAGAATATGGTTCTATGGTGTAATGGTTAGCACTCTGGACTTTGAATCCAGTGATCCGAGTTCAAATCTCGGTAGAACCTTTCTATTTTTTGTGCTGAATTATTCACATGGCCAACCAATAATCTCATAATCTGCTGTTTATCCGGTGTACAAATGACATGAAAATCGGAAGTCTACAATAATTACTCTGTATAGGGTTCTATTGTGTAATGGTTAGCACTCAGGACTCTGAATCCTGCGATCCGAGTTCAAATCTCGGTAGGACCTACCTTGATTTTGCAGTGACACACTCCTCCCTTGTCAACTTTAAAATAGTTGTGCGTGAAAGAAACAAGTGGGTGGGAGTCGATAAGCACTCTTGTTACGCACGAATGGCTAGCCTACGGTAAATGCATACTATGAGTGCCTGGTAGTTGATACCGTTTCTGGCCAGACAATATTTGATCTGTTTTTCCGGTGAACCAAGGACAGTAAAATCTGAACCCGTCACAGAGTATTGAGTACAGGGTTCTATGCTGTAAAGGTTATCACTCAGGACTCTGAATCCTACAATCCGAGTTTAAATCTTGGACGATCCTACCATGTCAATTAATTTGCCTCGTGGAACTAGAATATAGCTGTCCAAATATTGTTGTCAGTTGAAAGTATTTGCAACACGTGAAGGAACGACAGTCCACTGTTGCTAATTAAACACAGATTTTTTTTTTTCAATTTCCATGTGGATTTAGAATATGGTTCTATGGTGTAATGGTTAGCACTCTGGACTTTGAATCCAGTGATCCGAGTTCAAATCTCGGTAGAACCTTCCTATTTTTTGTGCTGAATTATTCACATGGCCAAACAATAATCTCATAATCTGCTGTTTATCCGGTGTACAAATGACAGGAAAATCGGAAGTCTACAGTAATTACTCTGTATAGGGTTCTATGGTGTAATGGTTAGCACTCAGGACTCTGAATCCTGCGATCCGAGTTCAAATCTCGGTAGGACCTACCTTGATTTTGCAGTGACACACTCCTCCCTTGTCAACTTTAAAATAGTTGTGCGTGAAAGAAACAAGTGGGTGGGAGTCGATAAGCACTCTTGTTACGCACGAATGGCTAGCCTACGGTAAATGCATACTATGAGTGCCTGGTAGTTGATACCGTTTCTGGCCAGACAACATTTGATCTGTTTTTCCGGTGACCCAAGGACAGTAAAATCTGAACCCGTCACAGAGTATTGAGTACAGGGTTCTATGCTGTAAAGGTTATCACTCAGGACTCTGAATCCTACAATCCGAGTTTAAATCTTGGACGATCCTACCATGTCAATTAATTTGCCTCGTGGAACTAGAATATAGCTGTCCAAATATTGTTGTCAGTTGAAAGTATTTGCAACACGTGAAGGAACGAAAGTCCACTGTTGCTAATTAAACACAGATTTTTTTTTTTCAATTTCCATGTGGATTTAGAATATGGTTCTATGGTGTAATGGTTAGCACTCTGGACTTTGAATCCAGTGATCCGAGTTCAAATCTCGGTAGAACCTTCGTATTTTTTGTGCTGAATTATTCACATGGCCAACCAATAATCTCATAATCTGCTGTTTATCCGGTGTACAAATGACAGGAAAATCAGAAGTCTACAGTAATTACTCTGTATAGGGTTCTATGGTGTAATGGTTAGCACTCAGGACTCTGAATCCTGCGATCCGAGTTCAAATCTCGGTAGGACCTACCTTGATTTTGCAGTGACACACTCCTCCCTTGTCAACTTTAAAATAGTGTGAAAGAAACCTATGGTGTAATGGTTTGTCAACTTTAAAATAGATTTTGCAGTGTCAACTTTAAAATAGTTGTGAGTGAAAGAAACAAGTGGGTGGGAGTCGATAAGCACTCTGGTTACGCACGAATGGCTAGCCTACGGTAAATGCATACTATGAGTGCCTGGTAGTTGATACCGTTTCTGGCCAGACAATATTTGATCTGTTTTTCCGGTGAACCAAGGACAGTAAAATCTGAACCCGTCACAGAGTATTGAGTACAGGGTTCTATGCTGTAAAGGTTATCACTCAGGACTCTGAATCCGAAAATCCGAGTTTAAATCTTGGACGATCCTACCATGTCAATTAATTTGCCTCGTGGAACTAGAATATAGCTGTCCAAATATTGTTGTCAGTTGAAAGTATTTGCAACACGTGAAGGAACGACAGTCCGCTGTTGCTAATTAAACGCAGAATTATTTTTTTTTCAATTTCCATGTGGATTTAGAATATGGTTCTATGGTGTAATGGTTAGCACTCTGGACTTTGAATCCAGTGATCCGAGTTCAAATCTCGGTAGAACCTTTCTATTTTTTGTGCTGAATTATTCACATGGCCAACCAATAATCTCATAATCTGCTGTTTATCCGGTGTACAAATGACATGAAAATCGGAAGTCTACAATAATTACTCTGTATAGGGTTCTATTGTGTAATGGTTAGCACTCAGGACTCTGAATCCTGCGATCCGAGTTCAAATCTCGGTAGGACCTACCTTGATTTTGCAGTGACACACTCCTCCCTTGTCAACTTTAAAATAGTTGTGCGTGAAAGAAACAAGTGGGTGGGAGTCGATAAGCACTCTTGTTACGCACGAATGGCTAGCCTACGGTAAATGCATACTATGAGTGCCTGGTAGTTGATACCGTTTCTGGCCAGACAATATTTGATCTGTTTTTCCGGTGAACCAAGGACAGTAAAATCTGAACCCGTCACAGAGTATTGAGTACAGGGTTCTATGCTGTAAAGGTTATCACTCAGGACTCTGAATCCTACAATCCGAGTTTAAATCTTGGACGATCCTACCATGTCAATTAATTTGCCTCGTGGAACTAGAATATAGCTGTCCAAATATTGTTGTCAGTTGAAAGTATTTGCAACACGTGAAGGAACGACAGTCCGCTGTTGCTAATTAAACGCAGAATTATTTTTTTTTTCAATTTCCATGTGGATTTAGAATATGGTTCTATGGTGTAATGGTTAGCACTCTGGACTTTGAATCCAGTGATCCGAGTTCAAATCTCGGTAGAACCTTTCTATTTTTTGTGCTGAATTATTCACATGGCCAACCAATAATCTCATAATCTGCTGTTTATCCGGTGTACAAATGACATGAAAATCGGAAGTCTACAATAATTACTCTGTATAGGGTTCTATGGTGTAATGGTTAGCACTCAGGACTCTGAATCCTGCGATCCGAGTTCAAATCTCGGTAGGACCTACCTTGATTTTGCAGTGACACACTCCTCCCTTGTCAACTTTAAAATAGTTGTGCGTGAAAGAAACAAGTGGGTGGGAGTCGATAAGCACTCTTGTTACGCACGAATGGCTAGCCTACGGTAAATGCATACTATGAGTGCCTGGTAGTTGATACCGTTTCTGGCCAGACAATATTTGATCTGTTTTTCCGGTGAACCAAGGACAGTAAAATCTGAACCCGTCACAGAGTATTGAGTACAGGGTTCTATGCTGTAAAGGTTATCACTCAGGACTCTGAATCCTACAATCCGAGTTTAAATCTTGGACGATCCTACCATGTCAATTAATTTGCCTCGTGGAACTAGAATATAGCTGTCCAAATATTGTTGTCAGTTGAAAGTATTTGCAACACGTGAAGGAACGACAGTCCACTGTTGCTAATTAAACACAGATTTTTTTTTTTCAATTTCCATGTGGATTTAGAATATGGTTCTATGGTGTAATGGTTAGCACTCTGGACTTTGAATCCAGTGATCCGAGTTCAAATCTCGGTAGAACCTTCCTATTTTTTGTGCTGAATTATTCACATGGCCAAACAATAATCTCATAATCTGCTGTTTATCCGGTGTACAAATGACAGGAAAATCGGAAGTCTACAGTAATTACTCTGTATAGGGTTCTATGGTGTAATGGTTAGCACTCAGGACTCTGAATCCTGCGATCCGAGTTCAAATCTCGGTAGGACCTACCTTGATTTTGCAGTGACACACTCCTCCCTTGTCAACTTTAAAATAGTTGTGCGTGAAAGAAACAAGTGGGTGGGAGTCGATAAGCACTCTTGTTACGCACGAATGGCTAGCCTACGGTAAATGCATACTATGAGTGCCTGGTAGTTGATACCGTTTCTGGCCAGACAATATTTGATCTGTTTTTCCGGTGAACCAAGGACAGTAAAATCTGAACCCGTCACAGAGTATTGAGTACAGGGTTCTATGCTGTAAAGGTTATCACTCAGGACTCTGAATCCTACAATCCGAGTTTAAATCTTGGACGATCCTACCATGTCAATTAATTTGCCTCGTGGAACTAGAATATAGCTGTCCAAATATTGTTGTCAGTTGAAAGTATTTGCAACACGTGAAGGAACGACAGTCCACTGTTGCTAATTAAACACAGATTTTTTTTTTTCAATTTCCATGTGGATTTAGAATATGGTTCTATGGTGTAATGGTTAGCACTCTGGACTTTGAATCCAGTGATCCGAGTTCAAATCTCGGTAGAACCTTCCTATTTTTTGTGCTGAATTATTCACATGGCCAACCAATAATCTCATAATCTGCTGTTTATCCGGTGTACAAATGACATGAAAATCGGAAGTCTACAATAATTACTCTGTATAGGGTTCTATGGTGTAATGGTTAGCACTCAGGACTCTGAATCCTGCGATCCGAGTTCAAATCTCGGTAGGACCTACCTTGATTTTGCAGTGACACACTCCTCCCTTGTCAACTTTAAAATAGTTGTGCGTGAAAGAAACAAGTGGGTGGGAGTCGATAAGCACTCTTGTTACGCACGAATGGCTAGCCTACGGTAAATGCATACTATGAGTGCCTGGTAGTTGATACCGTTTCTGGCCAGACAATATTTGATCTGTTTTTCCGGTGAACCAAGGACAGTAAAATCTGAACCCGTCACAGAGTATTGAGTACAGGGTTCTATGCTGTAAAGGTTATCTCTCTGAATCCTACAATCCGAGTTTAAATCTTGGACGATCCTACCATGTCAATTAATTTGCCTCGTGGAACTAGAATATAGCTGTCCAAATATTGTTGTCAGTTGAAAGTATTTGCAACACGTGAAGGAACGACAGTCCGCTGTTGCTAATTAAACGCAGAATTATTTTTTTTTTCAATTTCCATGTGGATTTAGAATATGGTTCTATGGTGTAATGGTTAGCACTCTGGACTTTGAATCCAGTGATCCGAGTTCAAATCTCGGTAGAACCTTTCTATTTTTTGTGCTGAATTATTCACATGGCCAACCAATAATCTCATAATCTGCTGTTTATCCGGTGTACAAATGACATGAAAATCGGAAGTCTACAATAATTACTCTGTATAGGGTTCTATTGTGTAATGGTTAGCACTCAGGACTCTGAATCCTGCGATCCGAGTTCAAATCTCGGTAGGACCTACCTTGATTTTGCAGTGACACACTCCTCCCTTGTCAACTTTAAAATAGTTGTGCGTGAAAGAAACAAGTGGGTGGGAGTCGATAAGCACTCTTTTTACGCACGAATGGCTAGCCTACGGTAAATGCATACTATGAGTGCCTGGTAGTTGATACCGTTTCTGGCCAGACAATATTTGATCTGTTTTTCCGGTGAACCAAGGACAGTAAAATCTGAACCCGTCACAGAGTATTGAGTACAGGGTTCTATGCTGTAAAGGTTATCACTCAGGACTCTGAATCCTACAATCCGAGTTTAAATCTTGGACGATCCTACCATGTCAATTAATTTGCCTCGTGGAACTAGAATATAGCTGTCCAAATATTGTTGTCAGTTGAAAGTATTTGCAACACGTGAAGGAACGACAGTCCACTGTTGCTAATTAAACACAGATTTTTTTTTTTCAATTTCCATGTGGATTTAGAATATGGTTCTATGGTGTAATGGTTAGCACTCTGGACTTTGAATCCAGTGATCCGAGTTCAAATCTCGGTAGAACCTTCCTATTTTTTGTGCTGAATTATTCACATGGCCAAACAATAATCTCATAATCTGCTGTTTATCCGGTGTACAAATGACAGGAAAATCGGAAGTCTACAGTAATTACTCTGTATAGGGTTCTATGGTGTAATGGTTAGCACTCAGGACTCTGAATCCTGCGATCCGAGTTCAAATCTCGGTAGGACCTACCTTGATTTTGCAGTGACACACTCCTCCCTTGTCAACTTTAAAATAGTTGTGCGTGAAAGAAACAAGTGGGTGGGAGTCGATAAGCACTCTTGTTACGCACGAATGGCTAGCCTACGGTAAATGCATACTATGAGTGCCTGGTAGTTGATACCGTTTCTGGCCAGACAACATTTGATCTGTTTTTCCGGTGACCCAAGGACAGTAAAATCTGAACCCGTCACAGAGTATTGAGTACAGGGTTCTATGCTGTAAAGGTTATCACTCAGGACTCTGAATCCTACAATCCGAGTTTAAATCTTGGACGATCCTACCATGTCAATTAATTTGCCTCGTGGAACTAGAATATAGCTGTCCAAATATTGTTGTCAGTTGAAAGTATTTGCAACACGTGAAGGAACGAAAGTCCACTGTTGCTAATTAAACACAGATTTTTTTTTTTCAATTTCCATGTGGATTTAGAATATGGTTCTATGGTGTAATGGTTAGCACTCTGGACTTTGAATCCAGTGATCCGAGTTCAAATCTCGGTAGAACCTTCGTATTTTTTGTGCTGAATTATTCACATGGCCAACCAATAATCTCATAATCTGCTGTTTATCCGGTGTACAAATGACATGAAAATCGGAAGTCTACAATAATGACTCTGTATAGGGTTCTATGGTGTAATGGTTAGCACTCAGGACTCTGAATCCTGCGATCCGAGTTCAAATCTTAGTAGGACCTACCTTGATTTTGCAGTGACACACTCCTCCCTTGTCAACTTTAAAATAGTTGTGCATGAAAGACACAAGTGGGTGGGAGTCGATAAGCACTCTTGTTACGCACAAATGGCTAGCCTACGGTAAATGCATACTATGAGTGCCTGGTAGTTGATACCGTTTCTGGCCAGACAATATTTGATCTGTTTTTCCGGTGAACCAAGGACAGTAAAATCTGAACCTGTCACAGAGTATTGAGTACAGGGTTCTATGCTGTAAAGGTTATCTCTCTGAATCCTACAATCCGAGTTTAAATCTTGGACGATCCTACCATGTCAATTAATTTGCCTCGTGGAACTAGAATATAGCTGTCCAAATATTGTTGTCAGTTGAAAGTATTTGCAACACGTGAAGGAACGACAGTCCGCTGTTGCTAATTAAACGCAGAATTATTTTTTTTTTCAATTTCAATGTGGATTTAGAATATGGTTCTATGGTGTAATGGTTAGCACTCTGGACTTTGAATCCAGTGATCCGAGTTCAAATCTCGGTAGAACCTTCTATTTTTTGTGCTGAATTATTCACATGGCCAACCAATAATCTCATAATCTGCTGTTTATCCGGTGTACAAATGACATGAAAATCGGAAGTCTACAATAATTACTCTGTATAGGGTTCTATGGTGTAATGGTTAGCACTCAGGACTCTGAATCCTGCGATCCGAGTTCAAATCTCGGTAGGACCTACCTTGATTTTGCAGTGACACACTCCTCCCTTGTCAACTTTAAAATAGTTGTGAGTGAAAGAAACAAGTGGGTGGGAGTCGATAAGCACTCTGGTTACGCACGAATGGCTAGCCTACGGTAAATGCATACTATGAGTGCCTGGTAGTTGATACCGTTTCTGGCCAGACAATATTTGATCTGTTTTTCCGGTGAACCAAGGACAGTAAAATCTGAACCCGTCACAGAGTATTGAGTACAGGGTTCTATGCTGTAAAGGATATCACTCAGGACTCTGAATCCTACAATCCGAGTTTAAATCTTGGACGATCCTACCATGTCAATTAATTTGCCTCGTGGAACTAGAATATAGCTGTCCAAATATTGTTGTCAGTTGAAAGTATTTGCAACACGTGAAGGAACGACAGTCCACTGTTGCTAATTAAACGCAGAATTATTTTTTTTCAATTTCCATGTGGATTTAGAATATGGTTCTATGGTGTAATGGTTAGCACTCTGGACTTTGAATCCAGTGATCCGAGTTCAAATCTCGGTAGAACCTTCCTATTTTTTGTGCTGAATTATTCACATGGCCAAACAATAATCTCATAATCTGCTGTTTATCCGGTGTACAAATGACAGGAAAATCGGAAGTCTACAGTAATTACTCTGTATAGGGTTCTATGGTGTAATGGTTAGCACTCAGGACTCTGAATCCTGCGATCCGAGTTCAAATCTCGGTAGGACCTACCTTGATTTTGCAGTGACACACTCCTCCCTTGTCAACAACTTTAAAATAGTTGTGCGTGTTCAAAGAAACAAGTGGGTGGGAGTCGATAAGCACTCTGGTTACGCACGAATGGCTAGCCTACGGTAAATGCATACTATGAGTGCCTGGTAGTTGATACCGTTTCTGGCCAGACAATATTTGATCTGTTTTTCCGGTGAACCAAGGACAGTAAAATCTGAACCCGTCACAGAGTATTGAGTACAGGGTTCTATGCTGTAAAGGTTATCACTCAGGACTCTGAATCCTACAATCCGAGTTTAAATCTTGGACGATCCTACCATGTCAATTAATTTGCCTCGTGGAACTAGAATATAGCTGTCCAAATATTGTTGTCAGTTGAAAGTATTTGCAACACGTGAAGGAACGACAGTCCGCTGTTGCTAATTAAACGCAGAATTATTTTTTTTTTCAATTTCCATGTGGATTTAGAATATGGTTCTATGGTGTAATGGTTAGCACTCTGGACTTTGAATCCAGTGATCCGAGTTCAAATCTCGGTAGAACCTTTCTATTTTTTGTGCTGAATTATTCACATGGCCAACCAATAATCTCATAATCTGCTGTTTATCCGGTGTACAAATGACATGAAAATCGGAAGTCTACAATAATTACTCTGTATAGGGTTCTATTGTGTAATGGTTAGCACTCAGGACTCTGAATCCTGCGATCCGAGTTCAAATCTCGGTAGGACCTACCTTGATTTTGCAGTGACACACTCCTCCCTTGTCAACTTTAAAATAGTTGTGCGTGAAAGAAACAAGTGGGTGGGAGTCGATAAGCACTCTTGTTACGCACGAATGGCTAGCCTACGGTAAATGCATACTATGAGTGCCTGGTAGTTGATACCGTTTCTGGCCAGACAATATTTGATCTGTTTTTCCGGTGAACCAAGGACAGTAAAATCTGAACCCGTCACAGAGTATTGAGTACAGGGTTCTATGCTGTAAAGGTTATCACTCAGGACTCTGAATCCTACAATCCGAGTTTAAATCTTGGACGATCCTACCATGTCAATTAATTTGCCTCGTGGAACTAGAATATAGCTGTCCAAATATTGTTGTCAGTTGAAAGTATTTGCAACACGTGAAGGAACGACAGTCCACTGTTGCTAATTAAACACAGATTTTTTTTTTTTCAATTTCCATGTGGATTTAGAATATGGTTCTATGGTGTAATGGTTAGCACTCTGGACTTTGAATCCAGTGATCCGAGTTCAAATCTCGGTAGAACCTTCCTATTTTTTGTGCTGAATTATTCACATGGCCAAACAATAATCTCATAATCTGCTGTTTATCCGGTGTACAAATGACAGGAAAATCGGAAGTCTACAGTAATTACTCTGTATAGGGTTCTATGGTGTAATGGTTAGCACTCAGGACTCTGAATCCTGCGATCCGAGTTCAAATCTCGGTAGGACCTACCTTGATTTTGCAGTGACACACTCCTCCCTTGTCAACTTTAAAATAGTTGTGCGTGAAAGAAACAAGTGGGTGGGAGTCGATAAGCACTCTTGTTACGCACGAATGGCTAGCCTACGGTAAATGCATACTATGAGTGCCTGGTAGTTGATACCGTTTCTGGCCAGACAATATTTGATCTGTTTTTCCGGTGAACCAAGGACAGTAAAATCTGAACCCGTCACAGAGTATTGAGTACAGGGTTCTATGCTGTAAAGGTTATCACTCAGGACTCTGAATCCTACAATCCGAGTTTAAATCTTGGACGATCCTACCATGTCAATTAATTTGCCTCGTGGAACTAGAATATAGCTGTCCAAATATTGTTGTCAGTTGAAAGTATTTGCAACACGTGAAGGAACGACAGTCCACTGTTGCTAATTAAACACAGATTTTTTTTTTTCAATTTCCATGTGGATTTAGAATATGGTTCTATGGTGTAATGGTTAGCACTCTGGACTTTGAATCCAGTGATCCGAGTTCAAATCTCGGTAGAACCTTCCTATTTTTTGTGCTGAATTATTCACATGGCCAAACAATAATCTCATAATCTGCTGTTTATCCGGTGTACAAATGACAGGAAAATCGGAAGTCTACAGTAATTACTCTGTATAGGGTTCTATGTGTAATGGTTAGCACTCAGGACTCTGAATCCTGCGATCCGAGTTCAAATCTCGGTAGGACCTACCTTGATTTTGCATTGACACACTCCTCCCTTGTCAACTTTAAAATAGTTGTGCGTGAAAGAAACAAGTGGGTGGGAGTCGATAAGCACTCTTGTTACGCACGAATGGCTAGCCTACGGTAAATGCATACTATGAGTGCCTGGTAGTTGATACCGTTTCTGGCCAGACAATATTTGATCTGTTTTTCCGGTGAACCAAGGACAGTAAAATCTGAACCCGTCACAGAGTATTGAGTAAAGGATATCACTCAGGACTCTGAATCCTACAATCCGAGTTTAAATCTTGGACGATCCTACCATGTCAATTAATTTGCCTCGTGGAACTCGAATATAGCTGTCCAAATATTGTTGTCAGTTGAAAGTATTTGCAACACGTGAAGGAACGACAGTCCGCTGCTGCTAATTAAACGCAGAATTATTTTTTTTTCAATTTCCATGTGGATTTAGAATATGGTTCTATGGTGTAATGGTTAGCACTCTGGACTTTGAATACAGTGATCCGAGTTCAAATCTCGGTAGAAATTTCCTATTTTTTGTGCTGAATTATTCACATGGCCAACCAATAATCTCATAATCTGCTGTTTATCCGGTGTACAAATGACATGAAAATCGGAAGTCTACAATAATTACTCTGTATAGGGTTCTATGGTGTAATGGTTAGCACTCAGGACTCTGAATCCTGCGATCCGAGTTCAAATCTCGGTAGGACCTACCTTGATTTTGCAGTGACACACTCCTCCCTTGTCAACTTTAAAATAGTTGTGCGTGTAAGAAACAAGTGGGTGGGAGTCGATAAGCACTCTTGTTACGCACGAATGGCTAGCCTACGGTACATGCATACTATGAGTGCCTGGTAGTTGATACCGTTTCTGGCCAGACAATATTTGATCTGTTTTTCCGGTGAACCAAGGACAGTAAAATCTGAACCCGTCACAGAGTATTGAGTACAGGGTTCTATGCTGTAAAGGTTATCACTCTGAATCCTACAATCCGAGTTTAAATCTTGGACGATCCTACCATGTCAATTAATTTGCCTCGTGGAACTAGAATATAGCTGTCCAAATATTGTTGTCAGTTGAAAGTATTTGCAACACGTGAAGGAACGACAGTCCGCTGTTGCTAATTAAACGCAGAATTATTTTTTTTTTCAATTTCAATGTAGATTTAGAATATGGTTCTATGGTGTAATGGTTAGCACTCTGGACTTTGAATCCAGTGATCCGAGTTCAAATCTCGGTAGAACCTTCGTATTTTTTGTGCTGAATTATTCACATGGCCAACCAATAATCTCATAATCTGCTGTTTATCCGGTGTACAAATGACATGAAAATCGGAAGTCTACAATAATTACTCTGTATAGGGTTCTATGGTGTAACCTACCTTGATTTTGCAGTGACACACTCCTCCCTTGTCAACTTTAAAATAGTTGTGCGTGAAAGACACAAGTGGGTGGGAGTCGATAAGCACTCTTGTTACGCACGAATGGCTAGCCTACGGTACATGCATACTATGAGTGCCTGGTAGTTGATACCGTTTCTGGCCAGACAATATTTGATCTGTTTTTCCGGTGAACCAAGGACAGTAAAATCTGAACCCGTCACAGAGTATTGAGTACAGGGTTCTATGCTGTAAAGGTTATCACTCTGAATCCTACAATCCGAGTTTAAATCTTGGACGATCCTACCATGTCAATTAATTTGCCTCGTGGAACTAGAATATAGCTGTCCAAATATTGTTGTCAGTTGAAAGTATTTGCAACACGTGAAGGAACGACAGTCCACTGTTGCTAATTAAACACAGATTTTTTTTTTTCAATTTCCATGTGGATTTAGAATATGGTTCTATGGTGTAATGGTTAGCACTCTGGACTTTGAATCCAGTGATCCGAGTTCAAATCTCGGTAGAACCTTCCTATTTTTTGTGCTGAATTATTCACATGGCCAAACAATAATCTCATAATCTGCTGTTTATCCGGTGTACAAATGACAGGAAAATCGGAAGTCTACAGTAATTACTCTGTATAGGGTTCTATGTGTAATGGTTAGCACTCAGGACTCTGAATCCTGCGATCCGAGTTCAAATCTCGGTAGGACCTACCTTGATTTTGCAGTGACACACTCCTCCCTTGTCAACTTTAAAATAGTTGTGCGTGAAAGAAACAAGTGGGTGGGAGTCGATAAGCACTCTTGTTACGCACGAATGGCTAGCCTACGGTAAATGCATACTATGAGTGCCTGGTAGTTGATACCGTTTCTGGCCAGACAATATTTGATCTGTTTTTCAGGTGAACCAAGGACAGTAAAATCTGAACCCGTCACAGAGTATTGAGTACAGGGTTCTATGCTGTAAAGGATATCACTCAGGACTCTGAATCCTACAATCCGAGTTTAAATCTTGGACGATCCTACCATGTCAATTAATTTGCCTCGTGGAACTCGAATATAGCTGTCCAAATATTGTTGTCAGTTGAAAGTATTTGCAACACGTGAAGGAACGACAGTCCGCTGCTGCTAATTAAACGCAGAATTATTTTTTTTTCAATTTCCATGTGGATTTAGAATATGGTTCTATGGTGTAATGGTTAGCACTCTGGACTTTGAATACAGTGATCCGAGTTCAAATCTCGGTAGAAATTTCCTATTTTTTGTGCTGAATTATTCACATGGCCAACCAATAATCTCATAACCTGCTGTTTATCCGGTGTACAAATGACATGAAAATCGGAAGTCTACAATAATTACTCTGTATAGGGTTCTATGGTGTAATGGTTAGCACTCAGGACTCTGAATCCTGCGATCCGAGTTCAAATCTCGGTAGGACCTACCTTGATTTTGCAGTGACACACTCCTCCCTTGTCAACTTTAAAATAGTTGTGCGTGTAAGAAACAAGTGGGTGGGAGTCGATAAGCACTCTTGTTACGCACGAATGGCTAGCCTACGGTACATGCATACTATGAGTGCCTGGTAGTTGATACCGTTTCTGGCCAGACAATATTTGATCTGTTTTTCCGGTGAACCAAGGACAGTAAAATCTGAACCCGTCACAGAGTATTGAGTACAGGGTTCTATGCTGTAAAGGTTATCACTCTGAATCCTACAATCCGAGTTTAAATCTTGGACGATCCTACCATGTCAATTAATTTGCCTCGTGGAACTAGAATATAGCTGTCCAAATATTGTTGTCAGTTGAAAGTATTTGCAACACGTGAAGGAACGACAGTCCGCTGTTGCTAATTAAACGCAGAATTATTTTTTTTTTCAATTTCAATGTAGATTTAGAATATGGTTCTATGGTGTAATGGTTAGCACTCTGGACTTTGAATCCAGTGATCCGAGTTCAAATCTCGGTAGAACCTTCGTATTTTTTGTGCTGAATTATTCACATGGCCAACCAATAATCTCATAATCTGCTGTTTATCCGGTGTACAAATGACATGAAAATCGGAAGTCTACAATAATTACTCTGTATAGGGTTCTATGGTGTAACCTACCTTGATTTTGCAGTGACACACTCCTCCCTTGTCAACTTTAAAATAGTTGTGCGTGAAAGACACAAGTGGGTGGGAGTCGATAAGCACTCTTGTTACGCACGAATGGCTAGCCTACGGTACATGCATACTATGAGTGCCTGGTAGTTGATACCGTTTCTGGCCAGACAATATTTGATCTGTTTTTCCGGTGAACCAAGGACAGTAAAATCTGAACCCGTCACAGAGTATTGAGTACAGGGTTCTATGCTGTAAAGGTTATCACTCTGAATCCTACAATCCGAGTTTAAATCTTGGACGATCCTACCATGTCAATTAATTTGCCTCGTGGAACTCGAATATAGCTGTCCAAATATTGTTGTCAGTTGAAAGTATTTGCAACACGTGAAGGAACGACAGTCCGCTGCTGCTAATTAAACGCAGAATTATTTTTTTTTCAATTTCCATGTGGATTTAGAATATGGTTCTATGGTGTAATGGTTAGCACTCTGGACTTTGAATACAGTGATCCGAGTTCAAATCTCGGTAGAAATTTCCTATTTTTTGTGCTGAATTATTCACATGGCCAACCAATAATCTCATAACCTGCTGTTTATCCGGTGTACAAATGACATGAAAATCGGAAGTCTACAATAATTACTCTGTATAGGGTTCTATGGTGTAATGGTTAGCACTCAGGACTCTGAATCCTGCGATCCGAGTTCAAATCTCGGTAGGACCTACCTTGATTTTGCAGTGACACACTCCTCCCTTGTCAACTTTAAAATAGTTGTGCGTGTAAGAAACAAGTGGGTGGGAGTCGATAAGCACTCTTGTTACGCACGAATGGCTAGCCTACGGTACATGCATACTATGAGTGCCTGGTAGTTGATACCGTTTCTGGCCAGACAATATTTGATCTGTTTTTCCGGTGAACCAAGGACAGTAAAATCTGAACCCGTCACAGAGTATTGAGTACAGGGTTCTATGCTGTAAAGGTTATCACTCTGAATCCTACAATCCGAGTTTAAATCTTGGACGATCCTACCATGTCAATTAATTTGCCTCGTGGAACTAGAATATAGCTGTCCAAATATTGTTGTCAGTTGAAAGTATTTGCAACACGTGAAGGAACGACAGTCCGCTGTTGCTAATTAAACGCAGAATTATTTTTTTTTTCAATTTCAATGTAGATTTAGAATATGGTTCTATGGTGTAATGGTTAGCACTCTGGACTTTGAATCCAGTGATCCGAGTTCAAATCTCGGTAGAACCTTCGTATTTTTTGTGCTGAATTATTCACATGGCCAACCAATAATCTCATAATCTGCTGTTTATCCGGTGTACAAATGACATGAAAATCGGAAGTCTACAATAATTACTCTGTATAGGGTTCTATGGTGTAAACCTACCTTGATTTTCTCAGTGACACACTGACACCTCCCTTGTCAACTTTAAAATAGTTGTGCGTGAAAGACACAAGTGGGTGGGAGTCGATAAGCACTCTTGTTACGCACGAATGGCTAGCCTACGGTACATGCATACTATGAGTGCCTGGTAGTTGATACCGTTTCTGGCCAGACAATATTTGATCTGTTTTTCCGGTGAACCAAGGACAGTAAAATCTGAACCCGTCACAGAGTATTGAGTACAGGGTTCTATGCTGTAAAGGTTATCACTCTGAATCCTACAATCCGAGTTTAAATCTTGGACGATCCTACCATGTCAATTAATTTGCCTCGTGGAACTCGAATATAGCTGTCCAAATATTGTTGTCAGTTGAAAGTATTTGCAACACGTGAAGGAACGACAGTCCGCTGCTGCTAATTAAACGCAGAATTATTTTTTTTTCAATTTCCATGTGGATTTAGAATATGGTTCTATGGTGTAATGGTTAGCACTCTGGACTTTGAATACAGTGATCCGAGTTCAAATCTCGGTAGAAATTTCCTATTTTTTGTGCTGAATTATTCACATGGCCAACCAATAATCTCATAATCTGCTGTTTATCCGGTGTACAAATGACATGAAAATCGGAAGTCTACAATAATTACTCTGTATAGGGTTCTATGGTGTAATGGTTAGCACTCAGGACTCTGAATCCTGCGATCCGAGTTCAAATCTCGGTAGGACCTACCTTGATTTTGCAGTGACACACTCCTCCCTTGTCAACTTTAAAATAGTTGTGCGTGTAAGAAACAAGTGGGTGGGAGTCGATAAGCACTCTTGTTACGCACGAATGGCTAGCCTACGGTACATGCATACTATGAGTGCCTGGTAGTTGATACCGTTTCTGGCCAGACAATATTTGATCTGTTTTTCCGGTGAACCAAGGACAGTAAAATCTGAACCCGTCACAGAGTATTGAGTACAGGGTTCTATGCTGTAAAGGTTATCACTCTGAATCCTACAATCCGAGTTTAAATCTTGGACGATCCTACCATGTCAATTAATTTGCCTCGTGGAACTAGAATATAGCTGTCCAAATATTGTTGTCAGTTGAAAGTATTTGCAACACGTGAAGGAACGACAGTCCGCTGTTGCTAATTAAACGCAGAATTATTTTTTTTTTCAATTTCAATGTAGATTTAGAATATGGTTCTATGGTGTAATGGTTAGCACTCTGGACTTTGAATCCAGTGATCCGAGTTCAAATCTCGGTAGAACCTTCGTATTTTTTGTGCTGAATTATTCACATGGCCAACCAATAATCTCATAATCTGCTGTTTATCCGGTGTACAAATGACATGAAAATCGGAAGTCTACAATAATTACTCTGTATAGGGTTCTATGGTGTAACCTACCTTGATTTTGCAGTGACACACTCCTCCCTTGTCAACTTTAAAATAGTTGTGCGTGAAAGACACAAGTTGGTGGGAGTCGATAAGCACTCTTGTTACGCACGAATGGCTAGCCTACGGTACATGCATACTATGAGTGCCTGGTAGTTGATACCGTTTCTGGCCAGACAATATTTGATCTGTTTTTCCGGTGAACCAAGGACAGTAAAATCTGAACCCGTCACAGAGTATTGAGTACAGGGTTCTATGCTGTAAAGGTTATCACTCTGAATCCTACAATCCGAGTTTAAATCTTGGACGATCCTACCATGTCAATTAATTTGCCTCGTGGAACTAGAATATAGCTGTCCAAATATTGTTGTCAGTTGAAAGTATTTGCAACACGTGAAGGAACGACAGTCCACTGTTGCTAATTAAACACAGATTTTTTTTTTTCAATTTCCATGTGGATTTAGAATATGGTTCTATGGTGTAATGGTTAGCACTCTGGACTTTGAATCCAGTGATCCGAGTTCAAATCTCGGTAGAACCTTCCTATTTTTTGTGCTGAATTATTCACATGGCCAAACAATAATCTCATAATCTGCTGTTTATCCGGTGTACAAATGACAGGAAAATCGGAAGTCTACAGTAATTACTCTGTATAGGGTTCTATGTGTAATGGTTAGCACTCAGGACTCTGAATCCTGCGATCCGAGTTCAAATCTCGGTAGGACCTACCTTGATTTTGCTGTGACACACTCCTCCCTTGTCAACTTTAAAATAGTTGTGCGTGAAAGAAACAAGTGGGTGGGAGTCGATAAGCACTCTTGTTACGCACGAATGGCTAGCCTACGGTAAATGCATACTATGAGTGCCTGGTAGTTGATACTGTTTCTGGCCAGACAATATTTGATCTGTTTTTCAGGTGAACCAAGGATAGTAAAATCTGAACCCGTCACAGAGTATTGAGTACAGGGTTCTATGCTGTAAAGGATATCACTCAGGACTCTGAATCCTACAATCCAAGTTTAAATCTTGGACGATCCTACCATGTCAATTAATTTGCCTCGTGGAACTCGAATATAGCTGTCCAAATATTGTTGTCAGTTGAAAGTATTTGCAACACGTGAAGGAACGACAGTCCACTGTTGCTAATTAAACACAGATTTTTTTTTTTCAATTTCCATGTGGATTTAGAATATGGTTCTATGGTGTAATGGTTAGCACTCTGGACTTTCAATCCAGTGATCCGAGTTCAAATCTCGGTAGAACCTTCCTATTTTTTGTGCTGAATTATTCACATGGCCAAACAATAATCTCATAATCTGCTGTTTATCCGGTGTACAAATGACAGGAAAATCGGAAGTCTACAGTAATTACTCTGTATAGGGTTCTATTTGTAATGGTTAGCACTCAGGACTCTGAATCCTGCGATCCGAGTTCAAATCTCGGTAGGACCTACCTTGATTTTGCTGTGACACACTCCTCCCTTGTCAACTTTAAAATAGTTGTGCGTGAAAGAAACAAGTGGGTGGGAGTCGATAAGCACTCTTGTTACGCACGAATGGCTAGCCTACGGTAAATGCATACTATGAGTGCCTGGTAGTTGATACCGTTTCTGGCCAGACAATATTTGATCTGTTTTTCAGGTGAACCAAGGATAGTAAAATCTGAACCCGTCACAGAGTATTGAGTACAGGGTTCTATGCTGTAAAGGATATCACTCAGGACTCTGAATCCTACAATCCAAGTTTAAATCTTGGACGATCCTACCATGTCAATTAATTTGCCTCGTGGAACTCGAATATAGCTGTCCAAATATTGTTGTCAGTTGAAAGTATTTGCAACACGTGAAGGAACGGCAGTCCGCTGTTGCTAATTAAACGCAGAATTATTTTTTTTTCAATTTCCATGTTGATTTAGAATATTGTTCTATGGTGTAATGGTTAGCACTCTGGACTTTGAATCCAGTGATCCGAGTTCAAATCTCGGTAGAAATTTCCTATTTTTTGTGCTGAATTATTCACATGGCCAACCAATAATCTCATAATCTGCTGTTTATCCGGTGTACAAATGACATGAAAATCGGAAGTCTACAATAATTACTCTGTATAGGGTTCTATGGTGTAATGGTTAGCACTCAGGACTCTGAATCCTGCGATCCGAGTTCAAATCTCGGTAGGACCTACCTTGATTTTGCAGTGACACACTCCTCCCTTGTCAACTTTAAAATAGTTGTGCGTGAAAGACACAAGTGGGTGGGAGTCCATTAGCACTCTTGTTACGCACGAATGGCTAGCCTACGGTAAATGCATACTATGAGTGCCTGGTAGTTGATACCGTTTCTGTCCAGACAATATTTGATCTGTTTTTCCGGTGAACCAAGGACAGTAAAATCTGAACCTGTCACAGAGTATTGAGTACAGGGTTCTATGCTGTAAAGGTTATCACTCTGAATCCTACAATCCGAGTTTAAATCTTGGACGATCCTACCATGTCAATTAATTTGCCTCGTGGAACTAGAATATAGCTGTCCAAATATTGTTGTCAGTTGAAAGTATTTGCAACACGTGAAGGAACGACAGTCCGCTGTTGCTAATTAAACGCAGAATAATTTTTTTTTTCAATTTCAATGTTGATTTAGAATATGGTTCTATGGTGTAATGGTTAGCACTCTGGACTTTGAATCCAGTGATCCGAGTTCAAATCTCGGTAGAACCTTCCTATTTTTTGTGCTGAATTATTCACATGGCCAACCATTAATCTCATAATCTGCTGTTTATCCGGTGTACAAATGACATGAAAATCGGAAGTCTACAATAATTACTCTGTATAGGGTTCTATGGTGTAATGGTTAGCACTCAGGACTCTGAATCCTGCGATCCGAGTTCAAATCTCGGTAGGACCTACCTTGATTTTGCAGTGACACACTCCTCCCTTGTCAACTTTAAAATAGTTGTGAGTGAAAGAAACAAGTGGGTGGGAGTCGATAAGCACTCTGGTTACGCACGAATGGCTAGCCTACGGTAAATGCATACTATGAGTGCCTGGTAGTTGATACCGTTTCTGGCCAGACAATATTTGATCTGTTTTTCCGGTGAACCAAGGACAGTAAAATCTGAACCCGTCACAGAGTATTGAGTACAGGGTTCTATGCTGTAAAGGTTATCACTCAGGACTCTGAATCCTACAATCCGAGTTTAAATCTTGGACGATCCTACCATGTCAATTAATTTGCCTTGTGGAACTAGAATATAGCTGTCCAAATATTGTTGTCAGTTGAAAGTATTTGCAACACGTGAAGGAACGACAGTCCGCTGTTGCTAATTAAACACAGATTTTTTTTTTCAATTTCCATGTTGATTTAGAATATGGTTCTATGGTGTAATGGTTAGCACTCTGGACTTTGAATCCAGTGATCCGAGTTCAAATCTCGGTAGAACCTTCCTATTTTTTGTGCTGAATTATTCACATGGCCAACCAATAATCTCATAATCTGCTGTTTATCCGGTGTACAAATGACATAAAATCGGAAGTCTACAATAATTACTCTGTATAGGGTTCTATGGTGTAATGGTTAGCACTCAGGACTCTGAATCCTGCGATCTGAGTTCAAATCTCGGTAGGACCTACCTTGATTTTGCAGTGACACACTCCTCCCTTGTCAACTTTAAAATAGTTGTGCGTGAAAGAAACAAGTGGGTGGGAGTCGATAAGCACTCTTGTTACGCACGAATGGCTAGCCTACGGTAAATGCATACTATGAGTGCCTGGTAGTTGATACCGTTTCTGGCCAGACAATATTTGATCTGTTTTTCCGGTGAACCAAGGACAGTAAAATCTGAACCCGTCACAGAGTATTGAGTACAGGGTTCTATGCTGTAAAGGTTATCACTCAGGACTCTG